>NC_035435.2:103701381-103916381 GCF_002127325.2 Helianthus annuus | reverse complement strand
ACCACCATCAAAACACCGACTTTGTATATCCTGTTAATAAAACATACAATTATAACATTAGATCCGGCATCCGAAAATATATTGTTAAAAATAATAAATATAGTAATAACAATATTAATAATAATAATATAACTTAATAAAAATAACATAGGCACATTTAAAAAAAACGATGATATAAGTCTAGACCCGGCAAACGTGTCGGGCCGGGGGTCGGGTAGTGTTAGGCCCTAAAGTGTGAGACTGACGCATCAAATTAACACAACGGGTTATGGTTACGAACTGGGCTTTACCGGGTTAGTTTATATTAGGTTGTGGACCTTTACAGGTCACTTGGGCCAAGCTTTAGGCCATGTGGGCCAAGCAGGCCCAAGGGGAGTCCATGTAGGGACTTGGGCTTAAGTTAGTATATAAACAAGTTTACAACTTGTTTTAGGGTTTGATCTTCATTGTTACAGATTTCCTAGAGAGAGAGCTAGAGAATTCGATTTGGTTGTGAACACTTGTACCAGACGGTTTTGCTTTTCAAGTAATAGAATCGTGTGCAAGTGTTTAAAGGTGATTCGGTATTGTTCTTGCTTTTCATATTTTTTCGATTTATCTTGAATCATCTGGTGATTGGATTCCGCACTCTCACAAGATTGGTTTGATATCATTGAAAGATCCGGTTTACGGGACTTACAAGTGGTATCAGAGCCTTTAGAACCTATTTCTAGGCTCGGTGTGATATCAAAGATTCAAGATTTTCGTTAATTTTTGTTCGGTGTTCTTCGTGTTCTTCGCGTTCTTCGTTTGTTCATCGGCTTTTTATCGAAAATCAGTATATTTTGGTACTTTGATTCTGTTGAAAGATGTTAAAAGGGATAATTTTTGATTTTTAAAAGATTTGGAAATCTCTTTAATTTAAAAAAAAAATAAAAGGAATTTGAAAAAAAAAAAATCCCAGAATTCTCGGTAATTTTGGTTTGAAAATCTGTTTTGTTTTTAAACATTAGAATATTATTCTCATTTTCTTTTTGTGATTTTGAAAAAAAATCCTTGTCTTCTTCTCCACCGATAACGAGTCGCAATCACACTCCACCATTCATCTCGAGTCCATCGCTCCACAGTCGCAATCAAGGTCTCGATTCTTCACGGTTTCACGATCTCGACTCACCGTTCCGACTCGCATTCATCGTTCGGACTCGCAACCTCCGGACTCGCAACCTCCACTGTCGCAACTACGGTTCCGAGTCGCAACCGATATCTCGACTCATCTCTACAGATCTCGAGTCACTCTTCAAGTCGCAATCAACCACACATCCACACAGTTTCACGGTTTCGAGTTCTCAAACTTTTGAGGTCTCGAGTCAGCCGGTCTCGACTCGCAACCTCGTTCCGATCTCCGACGCAACCTCCGGTTACCTTCACCAATATCATCCTCCTGTCATCTCCGCCACTGCATCTCCGTGTATCACCATTGTCAACCATCCTTATACAACACTAAGTTCACCATCATCTTTTCCGGTCATCTACATCATCATCGACACCTTCATTTCTCCTTCTTCTCCGGTTCACATTTCATAATCCATAAAGCTTGTATCCGGTCATCGTTCCGACGGCATCTGACCCCATCATCTTTGACGTCTCCGGTCACCATTCCTCAACCGTCGTTACCTCCATTCACCGGCTTTCATCACCATTCCTACGGCTCCGCCATCATCCGTACATCGTCTCCGTCACCATCATCTCTCTCCGACACCGGCGACCATCTTCCTTCTCCGTTCACCGGTTATACTCATCGTTTATTGATGGTGGTGGCTGAATCTGAGATTAGGCTTATGGGGAAGTTGTTTCATGAAAAAGACAGAAACCACGTTTAGACATCATTTAGGTTTTTAATATATAATGATATTTTTTTAATAATAATCATAATCATTGGGGTCATCATTACAAAATCATTGTTTTAAAATAAATAATAATAATAATAATAATAATAATAATAATAATAATAATAATAATAATAATAATAATAATAATAATAAACATAAAAATAATAATAAAAAAAAAGGTTTGTTTGTTTGTGATAACGGTTTTGACAGGTTTTGAGGTACGGTTTAAAGAGCGGGTTCGTTCTTTCGCGTGCAAAGTATTTGAATAAGCGAGTACACGGATTCTTGTTTGGTTTGTGTTTTGAGGAGAAGAACAAAAGTTTCAACTACCTGCTGAGATTATGGCATTCATATTTCACAAACCCGTGGTTCAAGAAATGACTGTTGAAGATACACTTTCTGTCTTTTGCACTCCTGAGTGTCGAGAAAGGGTTGAGGCATATAGAATACACAATGCTGAGCTAATACAAGATTATCAAGTCATAAAAAATAAAAATTTTACTTTATCAAAGAATGGAAAGCTTTATAAAGATAAAATTGAAGCTCAGCGAAAAGACATCATCAAACTCAAAGATGATGTAAGTGTAAAAACAACCCATTTCTTAGAAGCTCAAGAGAAAGTATGCATTTTGACCAAAGAACTGGAAGATATCAAAGAAAGATATCAAATTAACGAACTTAACATTAAGAAATTTGATTCTTCCAGCAAACTGGTTAAGAACCTGTGTGATCAGCAACTTGCATACAAGAAAAAGAAGGGGTGTGGGTTGGGATTCAATCAAGTTCCTCCTCCTTATAATGATAATTACACATATTTACCCATGACTGAGGAGGAATTGATGAATGAGGACAAGATGGCTTGCGGTCCTAAAACTGATAAGTCATCAATCAACAGCAGACATGTTGATAAACGAGCGACTCCTTCGGTAAATTTTGTTTCAAAGGGTACTTTTGATTCTAACGTTTCGTCTTCATGTGCAGATGAAGTACCTGAAGTAAAGTGTGGAGATGTTCTTGGGAGTGAACCAGTCGTTATTTCAAATATTTCTGAACCTTATGTTGAACCTTATTCTGAACCAACTGAATCTGACATTGCTTTTAGTCGTTCTTTGTTTACGTCTTTTTCTGCTTATGTTTCGTCAAGTGTGTCTGACGTTAGGGGCAAAACTGATGATGTTTGTGTTGAATCTTTGAACAATAATTGTGGTGATGATTGTGTTTCAGTTAATGCACGTGATTGTGATGCTTCTAATATTTCAGTTGTTGGCAGTGTTACAGGTGAGGTTCCTCAGGACACATTCAGTGAAACCACTGAAACTTCTTCTCAAGAAAATCAAGAGTATCCTGATTCTTCTTCTGAATCTGTCTCAGTGGGTGTCCCTAATGTTGAATCTAGTGGGACCCCATTGGAAACTGTAGATGAAAGCAAAACTAAATCGGATTCACATGAAACATGTGTTGATGAAATTTCAACTTGTCCTAAAATCGAAACTGAATCTGAATCTATTAAAGAAGAAAAAGGAGTTGAAATAAATGAACAGTCACCGAAAAATGTTTCTGAAAATAAAGATAAAACAGAAACACCGGTTTTTCAAAATGATCATGATAAAAGTGAGAAGGATGAATCTCATCATTCGTCTACATCTCATGCTTGTGCTAGTTCTGATCAACAGGTACAAAAGGACTCAGAAAAGGCACATGGAACACAGGCAACGCAAACTCGGTCATCTAGACCCATCAAATTAGATAATGTTGCTAGCTCTCAGAATCTCCATACATTGAAACGACAGACATGTTTCAACTGTGGAATTCCTGGACACATTGCTAGAAATTGTGTTCATCGTCCAAAAGTGCAACGAAATGCCAACACTCACTCGTGTGCTAATGTTTGTGAGCCGGTTCACAACAAGCGGAATGAGCCAAAACGGGCAGATCAAAGTCGGGAGTATACGAAGTCTGCTCATCAAGGACAATCACGATCTCATAAGGCTCATGACAAGGTGATTGAAAGCTCCAATAAGGGAGAAAAGACGAAGAATGGTGCTCAGAGCAACAAGACTTCTGCAAACAACAAATACAAGCACCCAAATTCGTCTTCGTCTAAGAGAAATATGCAGGCGCATCAAGCACAAAAAGGACCGGTTTGTCCTTCAGGATCTGCAGGAGCAAATCAAGCTGCTCAAAACGTCTTTCCGATGAAAAGACATACTTGCTACAACTGTGGCATTGCGGGTCATATTGCTAGAAACTGCACACGGCGTCCCTACGTACCCTATTATATGCAAAATCAGAGGGTTACACCAAAGGGTAACTACCATTCCAAGCCAATGAAGGTATCTTTACCTAAGGCAATGAAGAATGTGAATCCCAAGGTTAAACCTTCTGATGGGGATTGGAATGCTGCTAAAAATAAACGCAGGGCTGTTCAGGAACAAAAACGTGTTTCTAAAACTAACAAACCTGAAACAGCTAAAGTTGCTCAACCGAAGGCAACAAATGCGTTTGATAGACCGAAACAGTTTTGGAAACCCAAATCCAAAGCAGCAACGTCTCCAATCCTTGAAACGAAAGGGGACTTGTGTCTAAAGGAAGTGTCTTATTTTGATGCTTCAGGAAATCCCAGGACCACGATGGCCTGGGTACCCATGTCTTACTAATCTCCTTACTTTTCAGGAACAACCAAGGAGGAGCTGTTGACAATCTCTGGAATGTTGATAGCGGTTGTTCCAGAGATAAAACGGGTAACATTTCACTGTTGCAAAAAGTTCAAATTTTTTTACAGATGATATGTTTCCTTTGGAGGAGATAAAAGAAGTAAGAAATGATCAGCAAAAGGTACCGTTTAAATTCAGTATTTTAATTTGAATTTGATTAGTCTTCAATCTGATGACAGAACGGTTAAGCAAAAAGATTTTTCTCTTTTTTTCTTAGTTTATAACCTTGTATATAAAGTGTCCTTTCTCTTGTAAAGGGTAAATTTGCGCAAAAATCCAAGATTTATGCACAAATTTAGGGGGAGAGAGAGACATATATAGAGTTTAGGGGGAGAAAATGAGAAAAATACAAAAACATTAGAAAAAATGCAAAAGCCAAAAAGAAAAATTGCATGATATGGGAAGTGAAATAAATGTTCGTGTTAAAGGGTTTGACTAACACATGTAAGGTGCCATAGCTGAAAAGACTAGGATCTACTGCGATATGTCCATAGGCTTGTCGCTCAACATGATAAAAGATACTAAGTGATATAAGCATAACGAACTATGTACCATGTGGGTAACATACCAACGGCGTATGATTTTATGGTCTTAAATCTTGCGTTGATAGATAGCCAATATCTGAGGTTTCGGGTCTTTATATTGTTGAATCACCCGGGGATATCTTGACTGTTTCTGTTCAGAACTAAAATAGTACATGACCTCAGAAAAGAAAATCACTTGGAATTAGCTCATGTCTATTTGAATGTCTGTATGTTGTCCCGATACACACAATTTTGATCTGATTCTGAAATCTTCTCTGAAAAAGTCGTGTACCTCCTCTGCTGCATCCAGATACATGCTGACCTGGAGGTGCTAGGCAACGACAGCTTCTGCTGCATCCAGATACATGCTGACCTAGCTGTACGTTGTCGCGCTGTAGATCTAAACACCCGAAAGAGGCCCTCTAGTGACCAAAAGAAACCCCAATAAACCTATATCAAATTGAGAAAAACTCATTTGATTTGTATATTATATCATCTCTGCAAAAGATCTATTCTGTTCTTTTCTCAACCTATTCCCAGTTAAGATTTCAGAAATCTGGATTGGACTTGTGAAATATGTGGTAGGGAAGATACTTGCATGATAGAGTGTGCTGTTTACATTTCCGGGATTTGATTAGTATTTATCTGGGTGTTCATTGTTAAGAAATCAAAACATGATAAAACAGATTATATGCAGACCTAGACACAGTCAGGATATCTTAAAGGATGACATCAGTATACTCACTTGTTACGATGAATCGTTGTGCTTACCTTGATCGCGGGGGTATGTCTTGGAATGGGACACACGGGTATAATAGTATAATATTACCTTAATCATATCACGAAGTTGAAAAATTGAAAATTGAGCGTTAAAGTTTAAGTGGACAAACATATTGGCAATCGCATAGACCAGTTTGATTAGACTCGTACTGAAAAGTGTTCCTTAGTCTGCCTGAGAACGAATTTTGATCCCATTTGCAATTGTAATTGTATATTGTGGTAGTTGTTTATATTTTGAGTTTTTATTTGTTTTAGTTCTTAAAAATTAAAAATTAAAAAAAAATAGAAAAATTTCAAAAAAATCCAAAAATAGTGTGTTCATTTGTTTCTCTTAAAAATTAAAAATGTAACCGTTCTTGAAGATTTGACTGATCATCAAAAGTTAAAAGAATTTAAATTGTGAAATTGGATGTACCTAGTGTTCATGTGGTACTCTCCCTGTTGCATAAGAAATGTTTGCTTATGAGTTTGTGAGCATGTGCAGAACTTGATTTCAATCAAGAACAGGGGTTGATGAAGAATGAGATGCTATTAGTTGCTGAAGAAGCCTACAGAATCACAACAACAAGATGTACCTGAGTCAGAAGAACCTGATACGAGACGCCGTCTGACAGTGAAAGTACATTTGAAGAAGTACCGTGAACCTGCTTGAAAGACAAAGACTGAAGAAGAAAAGAGCTGCTGAGAATCCTCCTCTCACATTCTTTTTGACAAGATTTTCAAGCAAATGCTGATCGAGATTCTGATATGAAGCTAACCACAAAATCTGAAGAAAGAGACCCAGTGCTGAGAGTTCAAAAGTCAAGAACTTCCACAACATCTACAGCTTAGAGACAACCATAGATTTCGTTGAAGACGTTGCTGAATTCAAGTTATGAAGACAATTTGATGGCATCAGTCTAGGGGGAGATTGTTAGGCCCTAAAGTGTGAGACTGACGCATCAAATTAACACAACGGGTTATGGTTACGAACTGGGCTTTACCGGGTTAGTTTATATTAGGTTGTGGACCTTTACAGGTCACTTGGGCCAAGCTTTAGGCCATGTGGGCCAAGCAGGCCCAAGGGGAGTCCATGTAGGGACTTGGGCTTAAGTTAGTATATAAACAAGTTTACAACTTGTTTTAGGGTTTGATCTTCATTGTTACAGATTTCCTAGAGAGAGAGCTAGAGAATTCGATTTGGTTGTGAACACTTGTACCAGACGGTTTTGCTTTTCAAGTAATAGAATCGTGTGCAAGTGTTTAAAGGTGATTCGGTATTGTTCTTGCTTTTCATATTTTTTCGATTTATCTTGAATCATCTTGTGATTGGATTCCGCACTCTCACAAGATTGGTTTGATATCATTGAAAGATCCGGTTTACGGGACTTACAGGTAGGGTTACGCTACCACCACCACCACAGCCACTACCACACCCGCCTAACTACCACCACAACCACCACCACCACCACAGCCATCACCACACCCGCCTAACCACCACCACCACAACAACCACCACCACAGCCGTCAATCCCCACCACCACCACAACCACCACCACCACAGCCACCACCACACCCACACCACCACCACCACCACTACCACCACCACAGCCATCAATCACCACCGCCGTCATTCCCCACCACCATCAATCCCCCACCACCGTCAATCCCCCACCACCATCAAACCCAACACCACCACAAACGGCAGAAATAAAACCAAAAAATAAAAAAAAGGTTGAAGATTAAGTCATAAAATTTGGAATACAAACTAACCTTCATCGTGTGGTCCAGAGTTTGTCTTGTGAAAATCGTGTGGTCTAGAGCGTTTGTGTGTGTGTTCTTGGTGTTTTAGTGTGTGAGTTTTCAAATTTTAGATCTATTTTACCCTTTTATTGAAGTTGGGAAAGTGTTTGTGGTCAATGAGAGCCATATGGTTCAATGAGCGGCGTATAGGAGTTGTACTTTCCTTTTTGAATCTATGAAACTTAGTATAAGAGAACAAAGAATCGAGATAATCAATGGGTGAGACACTTGTCCCAGTGTAAGGGACGGGTGCATTTAACTGAGAGGTCACGAGTTCGAGCCGCGTTGAAACTGGTTTAGGGCCAGTTTTTTGCATTTTTGACATTTTTTATTATTCATTTATTTATATTAAAATTAATTCCTTTTATTAAAAAAACAAAAATAGATTTCATTTTTATTTTGAGTCAACAATTTTAAATCCCTTTAAAACACTAGTTTTCTTTTATTTTGTTCTCCTTTCTTTTATATGAAACACTTTAATAAAAAAGATTTTATAAAAAATTGGTGCGTACACGGATGTTACAATATATTTAAATTATATTAATGAGAAACATTAACAAATTCGTTGTGTACACTATGTTTCACGGATGCTACACCTAATACAAGTCAATAACTTCTTTTTGTCGAGTTCTATTACTACGTAGTAACGCCGTACCCTGTGCAATACGAGACATGTACATTGTCTCCCATTCCATAGCTTCCATACTTTGGTATATATTCCAAAGTCCATTTGGTACTGGCATCGGGCTATCATCCACTAACTTAACCATGATGAAATGACCATTTTCGACATAAGCAATCATTAAAATGGAATGGTTCGGGTAAACCTGCGGTCCATCGAACATCGGGAAGTAAGTTTGACAAACACCCTTGCTTAAATGTTGAACAATCACCCCAAATTTTTGAGCCACCAACAATCATGTGTAGGGAAACACCATCCAGCATGCCATAGGTGCAGGTTCAACATTTAACCAATTTATCGATCGATACACATTTTCGTAACATCCCTTGTCCAATGATTCGAGTATATGCCCCCAACGCTTTTTGTTAATGAACATCTCGTCGAGTAGCTCTTGGCGGACCCATTTCCATTGTTTCTGGTCATACCCCAAACCCATAGCTATGCATCGAAACCCACAGTTACCGTCCGGCTGGGCATCTTCGATATGTGTTATGTATCTCCGATAGCTAGATGGAAGCCAATCCTTAAAACGCTGGATCATGTTTTTGTACCTATAATTGGCAAAAAAATAAAAAAACTAAAAAATTTTAAAAAATAAAAAATTGAAAAAGAATTCTAAATATATGTATGTATATACGTATGTACCTATGCCCGGCCAACAGTGGAAAGTCTTTATCTATAATCGGAAGTGTATTTTTTCCTTCTTTGCTTTTCTTTGAACGACTACGTCGCACATTTGGCTTTTGAGTGTAGTCGTTCCTCTGTGATTCGGGTTGTTTATCTTTACGTCTCGCAAGGTCTTCATTCTTTTGTTGTTTTGCTTTCGTAGTTGGGCAGCACCGGGTATCTTGTTGTACCTCAGGCGGTTGATGGTCAGTCATACTTGGATTCAACATCGCTTTCATCTTCGACAACATACATTTTAACACTAGAGGTGGCTGCGTCTATAGTTGCTGTGTGAGTATATCCATTTCCGCCTGAATATTACACTCGTGTTGATTAAGTTTTTCTGTCGAAAAATCAAGTTTTGTCCAGAATTTGTCTATCGCGGCAAGTGGAATTTTGCAACCTGTTTTTCAAGAATCATTGTTAATACATGAAGTATAATGATGATTATATTCTATGGATCGAAGCATATGTTATAGTTGTTATGTTACCTGTATTTTCCCACCACTCCATCTGACAAGCACATGGTAACCCACAACCCGTAGAAAGCTGGTGGCCACAAGTCCCCCCTCCTACCCTCAACGCATGTAGCTTCTTCCTCTCGACAACCAATAACTCTAAGGCTTTTTGGGAAACATTATCGCGTAGGTTGTCAAAAAATGGAAATATGTGGTCCCCTATTTGCACGGTCCTGCTCTCCTGAAAACTAAGTTTTATTTGTATCTTTTGTGACTCTACAACTTTGCCAACAAGACACACAAGTCTATGGAGCGAGTTGTTTGGCCCTTTAATATATCTCTTAAACTTAGAATGCTGGCTTTCAACTCTGTTGGTTGTTTGTTGACCAAAATTGGGGACCCAAGCTGAAACGAACTTTTCTTTATAATCTTTCAGCCACACATCATACAAATAATCCAGAACATCTGAAAAAAATTGAATACAATGATTTGTAATGTTTGTATGTATATATGTATGGATGAATGTATCTAAACTAATATAATATGTACCTGATCGTTCGTCGTTAATCAGTCACGTGAAAAGCCGCTCAAAGTTATAATTGTATAGCGTCGGAGTGGGAGAACCACTGATGTGATCTAAAATATACATATTTTATATCATTATTCCTACACTTTTGAGTGGCTTTATTGTTGTTTTTTTATTAAAATCCACTCGTAGTTGGTTCAGGGTTAGAGTTTGATGATTATAACAAAAAATGGAGCTTAAACGAGTAAAACGATTAAATTATTTGTAATAAAAGAAAAAGCAAACAAGAAGACCTTATAGTTGAAAAACTAAGTTTACATTTGAAAAATAAATTAAATTAATATTGGTGAAGATGTAAACAAGTTTACATGTGTTATAGTAAAGTGAATATTAAATTATTTAATGAGCTTTAAATGTTATTAATATTTCTTTGATTGGGCTTGGTTAGAATTGGGAGGCAGCTATTAATTAGTGGAGGTGCATGTTCCATATATACACGGCAGAAAAGGGGAGCAACAAATAGGGATTCTTGTTGGATTATTTTGGATCAGATAGTGGGCCAAAAGAAAAGGTAATATTGAAGCCATGCAGGTCACGACAACAGCATGTTTGGGTCTTGAATTGTTTGATTTTATTTGGGCTTTGAAACAAGGAGTTAAGGGAATGCTAGTAAAACCCTATTGGAGCATTATATATGGACGTGAATTAGAGACTTGGTGGTGACTAATATTTTCGAAAACATCAGACGGCAGACTACGAATTGGAGGGGACGACAGAAGCATACGCACCGCAGCAAGAAAAGAAGAAAAAAAAGAAGGAGAAAAAAGGGAGATTGTTTAGTTCGCGACCCGGTTAGATTTAAACACTTAACTTTGTTCTTTTGATTATTAAACATGATGTATCCGGTTATATTGAACATTGTTTATGCGTTTTTATTTACTATGAGTAGCTAAACTTTTTATGGTTGCCTAGGGTTGATGAACTAGACGCTTTGTTTGAATGATTAACTTTTGGTTTTGAATGAATGTGATGATTTACATGTTATAATTTTTGAACCCGATTCTAAATATTTGTGTGTTGGTTTTGATTGGTTTGATAATTTATTTGTTGGTTCCATTGCTCTAGATACTTAGACATATACTTTAGAGCCGGGAGTCAGTCTAGGTTGTAATCTTTCGGTCTAGACCTTGAAAGTGAGAAATCTAATTCAAGTTTAATAATTATTAAAACCAATTAATTAAAACGTACAATCTTTTCTAGAGGTGAGAAATCTAATCTAGAATTGCTAGGTTATTAGCTAGGCGTTGTTTGCCAGTTTGGGTGGCCGATAACTCGGGTTCATCTGTTTATTCGCGTCTAGAGTTTTCTAGGGTCTCGGTGTTCTTAGTTATTTCTGCTTCATAATTTGAGGGTTTTAGTAAATAAATTACTTTATACCTGATAGTTGTGGGACTTGGTGGTCGATAACTCGAGTCAGTCCATTTTAGCACTTTATCACTTGTCATACTGTCAGGTTTGGTTTACCTTCCAGGGGTTTATCGGGTTAGGCAGAGTCTTCATTCAGAACCAAGGATAGGATTTTATTCATGAGTCTAGGGATTCTTGCCTAGGTAACCTATTTTTCTCATACTTGAGTTTCAGTCCAGTCTCTAGTTGTCTGCGCTTGCTGCTGTTTGGTCGTCTAGTTATTTAAATTGTTTTTTTTAGTTAAAAAAAATATTCTCTCAAAACAAAACTAAATTATTAGGCTAGGGTTCGATAGAGGTTTAGTATCAAGAGTCGCTAGATTGTGTCCACGGTTCGATACTCGGACTTACTTGTTTTACTACTTACGACCGGTACACTTGCCGGTAGTGTGTGGTTACGTGTTTTTCCAATTTTTAAAGCTTGTTGAATTTAATTAACACATATTTCACACATCAAGTTTTTGGCGCCGTTGCCGGGGACACAGTGCGCTTTTGAGGACGACCCGAGTCGGGGATTTAGCCATTTTACTGCTTTCTTAGATTAGTTGTTTTTGTTATTTCTTAGTTAAAAAAAATAATCAAAAAAATATATATAATAAAAACCAAAAATTAAAAAAAAAATAGTTGTTTATTTTTTTAGGATACTTGCTAGTTCTGTGTGCCTACTTGTTTAGCTAGTTGTATGCACACACGTTCCTCGGGCCCACCTGATACTTCACCATTCTCTGAGCCCGAATCCGAATTCCGTCGTCGCCTACGTCAGCTTAAGTTTAAGGTTCCAAAAGTAGAATTCAATTTAGAAGCGGAAGTAGTTATAGCTGATCGTAGGACTGTTGCTGATCACATTAGTGTTGCTCCCACCACCGTTCGCTCGAGCATCACACTTCCTGCTGTAGAGGCGAACAACTGGACCATCCCACCTACCTTGATCAGCACCATTACCCATTCGGTCCAGTTCCATGGTTTACGAGACGAGGACCCACATGCTCATCTGACTAGATTCGGTAGGGTCTGTAGTACTTTTCGCCTTACGGGCGTCACTGAGGAGGCCCTTCACCTTCGTCTGTTTCCATTCTCACTCATTGATCAGGCTGCTATCTGGTTGGACTCCCTCCCACAGGGGGCCATCACCACTTGGAATGATCTTCAGTCCAAATTCCTTCAGAAATATTTCCCACCTGCTAAGACAGCTCGTCTTAGAAATCTTATCTACGCATTCATCGAGCAGCCGGGGGAGTCTTTCTACGAGACTTGGGATAGGTTTAAGGCGCTGCTGAACAAGTGACCTCACCATGGGCTTGAGGAGTGAAGAGTCGTGGAGAAATTCTACAACGGAGTTTCTGAAGCGACTAAGAGACTGCTTGACTCCACAGCGGGAGGCAACATGATGAAGACCAAGACAGCTGCTGAGTGTCTTAAGATGATAGAGGATCTAGCCACCAGTACTTACACCGAGCCAGGCTTTGGGGGCGTTACTGCTGCCCCTAAAGGTATTCATACGGTAGATTCTTGCGTAGCTTTAGCCGCCCAGGTCGAATCCTTGACAAAGATGGTTAAGGACATTCAGGTTAAGATTAGCTCTAAGTGTGAGGTGTGTAGAGGTGGGCATGAGACGGTAGATTGCCCGGTAGGATCTGAGGAGGAGTTGAGTTTTGTCCAGAACCAGGGACGAAGCCAGGGTTACAACTCTGGATGGCAGTCACGCCAAACCTCGAACTGGTAGGGCAGGAATCCCCCTGGATTCCAACCACGCCAGAGTCTGTTTCAGACCCCTGCCGATGGACAGAACAGTGGGGAGTCTAAATCTGAGTTGAGTGAGTTTTTAAAGAGGAATGAGGAGAGCCAGAGTAGGACGAATAAACTCCTAGAGTCGATAGTGATGCAGGGTGAGGCTAGACATCAAGAGCAGATGAAGAAAAACCAGGAGTTTGAGTTGATGTTTAGGAATCAAGGGTCCACCATACAGAGTCTAGAGAGGACCCTAGGAGAGATGGCTAGTAGGATGACTGAGAGGCCCGCAGGTTCATTCCCTAGCACCACCCAGCTTAACCCTAATGCCCAATTACATGCCGTGTTCACACGTAGTGGTAGGAGCACAGGATTTGTTGATGAGGGGTTTGAGATAGAAAAGGTGATAGAACCAGAGAGGGTTGTTGAGAAAGAGGTAGAACCGAAAAAGGTAGTTGAGAGGGTGGTTGAACCAGAGGAGGAGAAAGTAGAAGAACCGGCTGAAGTGTATGAGCCCGTTCCTCCATACCCTATGAGACTTTTGAATAAGAAGCAAATTGCTCAGTATAATGGGTTTTTGGAGATGATCAAAAAGCTCCACATAGACATCCCCTTCCTTGAGGCTTTGGCTAAAATGCCTAAATTTTCCAAGTTTCTCAAAGGACTCCTGCTCAATAAGAAGAAAATTGAGGATCTTTCTGTTATTACATTGAGCGAAGAATGTTCTGCAGTGATCTTAAACAAACTTCCCACAAAAATGCCAGATGGAAGTTTCACCATTCCTTGTGAGATAGAGGGTTATGAGTTTAGGACTGTTTTGGCCGACCTAGGAGCTAGTATAAATGTGATGCCATATTCTGTGTTTAAGAAGCTTAAGCTAGGAGAGCCTACCCCGACCTACATGAATGTTCAACTCGCCGATCGTTCAGTGAAATTTCCTAGAGGTATAGTTGAAAACGTGCTAGTGAAAGTAGGTAAGTTTGTGTTTCCCACTGATTTTGTTGTTCTAGACATGGGCGAGGATCCTAGTGGACACTCCTGTGTTTCACTCATCTTAGGTCGTCCATTCCTTTCTACCGCGAAAGCTATAATAGATGTTCATGGCGGTAAGATAACTCTTGGTGTCATTGATGACACGGTTACATTCCATGTTAATGGAAAGAATGCCGAGAAGGTAGGGACGCCCTCGGTAATTAGGCAAGAGTTAAAGGGAATTAGAGATGTTAGAATGGAGAGTGATACGAAGAAAGAGAAGCATGTTAGGTTTAAGGAAAAGGTGGAAGTTGTAGGAGGTGAGGTTGAGTTTAAAGATAGTTCTTGGAGTTCGGTAGAGGAAGATGAATGGGGAGAGTTTAGTTCGGGAGGTGTGAAGGAAACTAAGTGTGGGGATGGTATTTTAGTGTGTAACTCGAGGTATAAATTCCCCACGAGCGAGCATAAGTCGATTTGGTTTGATGGCGACTTTTGGAAAAAGAAGGGTTTCAGTATGAGTGATTGTTTTAGAGGCCCTAGTGAGAGGTTCAGGGGTGAGTTTGATCTTTATGATCCTCCGTGAGTGAGTTATGATAACTTGTTGTAGAATTGTATATTTTTTTTGTAGTGTTTCGTATTTGTTTTATTTTATTTTGAGTCTTAGTTAGTCCGTTTGAGTCAGTCTTGAGTCGGTACTGCTTGGTTTTTTTTCTTGTTTTTGTTTATGCAGGTTTGAATATGTACCACCCGTACTCAATCTCCATTCGGGTGATTTCGGAGCTGTACACAAATTTCAAGAAGTTTACCGAGTGTACTAGTCAGAGTCAAATACGATCGCGAAGGAAATGCTATACGGTCGTATACGGGTCGGATTGATGACACGCGCAGCTGGCACTGATTTTTATCCCAACCAGCTAAGTCCTTTCCAACTCGTTTTCTTTTTATTTTTGTGTATTATTTAGGTTTTTTTTTCTTATCTATTTTTAGTTGTCTTTCATCCTACATTGGGGACAATGTAAACTTTAAATGTGGGGATGGGAGACTACGTCTTTTTAGGTAGAATTGAGTCAAAAAAAAAAAATGAAAAAAATGAAAATAATTGAAAAAAAAAATGAAAAAAGAAGTAAGTTTGTTGCGAGTCCCGATTCTTTAGCGCATAAGAAACAAAAACCTTTTCAAAACGTCGGTCAAAAACGGTTTAATTGTCGAATTTACGAGTCGAGAGCGCATGTTTCTTTAAGTTGCGGGATAGTAGGTTGACTGAATCAGTTTTTGGGAGTAAAAGGTTTTGGGATGCCTAGGATAGCGGATGGAGCCGGAGAGTTAATTAGTTTTGCATTGTCGATATCGGTAGCCCTTATTTTCCACATGATAGTGAGATTTGAGCCTTTATATGTTTCGTATATATTTAATCACTATTTTCGTTTCATGTGTGTTTACCGACTTGTTGCATTACTTTAGAACTTGGGCGTTTTGATACAGTTTGAGACCTTCGGTTAGGATTTGACATGGATGTGATAGAGGCATTAGGATCACCCTATTTGTGTAGCCTTTGTGTTTGACCTGTTTCGCCATTACCTTTAGACACCACTTTGAGCCTAAAACCGTTCGTTTGTTACCCATTGTTAATTTGATAGCCGGGTCGTGTTATGTGATTATTATATTTGGAAAAAAAAATGAAAAACGATAAAAAAAAAAGAAAAAAAATATATGAAAAAAAGAAAAAAAAAAGAGAAAAAGGAAAAAGAAAAAAATATAGAATAAAGTTGTAGGTTGAAATGACCAATATGTTAATATTTGTTTAGTGCTTATCCGGTCTATCGTGTGTTCATTTGTGTTAGCCCATTGTTCCCAAATAAAATAACCTACCTTTAGCCCTTACCTACCCGTTAAAGCTCTCTTGATCCGTGTTGAATTTTAACATTTAGGTGGAGATCTGATTGACGTACAAGTTTATGATAGTATGCTTCATAGTTTGGTTTTGAGAGTTCACTCGAAATATTATATATATTAGCCGAGGGTTGAGTGAAATTGTGAGGGGTGTTGACAATGCATAATTGATTGCTTAAAGGTGAGAAAAACTTGATTAGGTAGGCCCGTTTTCATTTAAGTATTATGATTCGTCAACCTTTTGAACGTTGTAAGTCTTGCGAAACCGTTGTGTTTGATGATTTCGTAGTTCGCGTTATAATTTGTTTGAGACTTGCGTTATTGTTAAGTGTTTAAGTTGGACATGTTGCTTGGGATTTTGCTTAGGGACAAGCAAAAGGTAAAGTGTGGGGATATTTGATGTGATTTAAAATATACATATTTTATATCATTATTCCTATACTTTTGAGTGGCTTTATTGTTGTTTTTGATTAAAATCCACTCGTAGTTGGTTCAGGGTTAGAGTTTGATGATTATAACAAAAAATGGAGCTTAAACGAGTAAAACGATTAAATTATTTGTAATAAAAGAAAAAGCAAACACGAAGACCTTATAGTTGAAAAACTAAGTTTACATTTGAAAAATAAATTAAAATAATATTGGTGAAGATGTAAACAAGTTTACGTGTGTTATAATAAAGTGAATATTAAATTATTTAATGAGCTTTAAATGTTATTAATATTTTTTTGATTGGGCTTGGTTAGAATTGGGAGGCAGCTATTAATTAGTGGAGGTGCATGTTCCATATTTACACGGCAGAAAAGGGGAGCAACAAATAGGGATTCTTTTTGGATTATTTTGGATCAGATAGTGGGCCAAAAGAAAAGGTAATATTGAAGCCATGCAGGTCACGACAACAGCATGTTTGGGTCTTGAATTGTTTGATTTTATTTGGGCTTTGAAACAAGGAGTTAAGGGAATGCTAGTAAAACCCTATTGGAGCATTATATATGGACGTGAATTAGAGACTTGGTGGTGACTAATATTTTCGGAAACATCAGACGGCAGACTACGAATTGGAGGGGACGACAGAAGCAACGCACCGCAGCAAGAAAAGAAGAAAAAAAAGAAGGAGAAAAAAGGGAGATTGTTTAGTTCGCGACTCGGTTAGATTTAAACACTAAACTTTGTTCTTTTGATTATTAAACATGATGTATCCGGTTATATTGAACATTGTTTATGCGTTTTTATTTACTATGAGTAGCTAAACTTTTTATGGTTGCCTAGGGTTGATGAACTAGACGATTTGTTTGAATGATTAACTTTTGGTTTTGAATGAATGTGATGATTTAAATGTTATAATTTTTGAACCCGATTCTAAATATTTGTGTGTTGGTTTTGATTGGTTTGATAATTTATTTGTTGGTTCCATTGCTCTAGATACTTAGAAATATACTTTAGAGCCGGGAGTCAGTCTAGGTTGTAATCTTTCGGTCTAGACCTTGAAAGTGAGAAATCTAATTCAAGTTTAATAATTATTAAAACCAATTAATTAAAACGTACAATCTTTTCTAGAGGTGAGAAATCTAATCTAGAATTGCTAGGTTATTAGCTAGGCGTTGTTTGGCAGTTTGGGTGGCCGATAACTCGGGTTCATCTGTTTATTCGCGTCTAGAGTTTCCTAGGGTCTCGGTGTTCTTAGTTATTTCTGCTTCATAATTTGAGGGTTTTAGTAAATAAATTACTTTATACCTGATAGTTGTGGGACTTGGTGGTCGATAACTCGAGTCAGTCCATTTTAGCACTTTATCACTTGTCATACTGTCAGGTTTGGTTTACCTTCTAGGGGTTTATCGGGTTAGGCAGAGTCTTCATTCAGAACCAAGGATAGGATTTTATTCATGAGTCTAGGGATTCTTGCCTAGGTAACCTATTTTTCTCATACTTGAGTTTCAGTCCAGTCTCTAGTTGTCTGCGCTTGCTGCTGTTTGGTCGTCTAGTTATTTAAATTGTTTTTTTTAGTTAAAAAAAAATATTCTCTCAAAACAAAACTAAATTATTAGGCTAGGGTTCGATAGAGGTTTAGTATCAAGAGTCGCTAGATTGTGTCCACGGTTCGATACTCGGACTTACTTGTTTTACTACTTACGACCGGTACACTTGCCGGTAGTGTGTGGTTACGGGTTTTTCCAATTTTTAAAGCTTGTTGAATTTAATTAACACATATTTCACACATCAACTACACAGCCGAGACCAAGAAAGCTTGAATATTTTCCAGTCTTCATCCGTAAATTTTGCCCGACAGTGTTTTAGAATATTCTGTGAGATGTGCCACTTACATAGCAATTTGGAAGCTTTTGGGAATACTTTATCGCAAGCATTCATCAAAGCTTGATCCCTATCTGTTACAATTACACGTGGCTCCATGCATTCTACCAACAATTCTTTAAGCTTCTCCAGGACCCATAAGAAGTTATCTTTTTTTCTTTAGAGACAAATGCATGAGCCTCACAAAGACTTGTGTGTCGATGTCACACCCACAACTTGAATAAACAGAAGCTTATACTCATTTGTCTTGTAGGTAGCATCAATCATCAACACATGTGGGAATGCACGCCACATGTTGTACGAGTCCGGATGAACGAAAAAAACCTCCTCGACCGCGTTTGTGGAGGGATTCACTCTGGTGAAATAAACGTACCTTTCTTCTTGCAACATGCTCTCCAATATCTGCATTGGAGTTCGATCGCCGTACATTTTGAGTTTAATCTTTTTATTCATGTTTTGTACGTCTTGTAGAATGCACACGCTATGTGGGTACTGTTTTCTTATGCCTAAATGTATATTTGTAGGCTCCATGTTTTGCAGATAAAGTCTCTCCACCGGTGATTCTTCGTCCGGGCTCAGCCATCTAGCAAACACGTGGCCCTCGAGAAATTCAGCAGGCTCATGGTTGTGAATGTTTTTCTTCTCCACAAGGCTCCAATTACCACTACTTGAGTCTAGTTTCCTTATCAGACTATAAGGACAGCCAACCTTTTTGTTACCGGAACGCCGAACTGTTGCTTTACTTTTGGGTTCGCCGCCACGATCGCATTGCAACCATATCTTCACTGTCCTTGCTGATGAACCTTCGCCTTTTGTTATCGTTCGTTGGGTCACAATGACGTAACCTTTTGCAACTTCTCTTTTGTATACCCAATTCCTCAATTCTTCAAGTGACCCAAATACCTAAAAAAAAAAAAAGGTTCAGTAGAAATCCACATAAATGAAATTAATATATTAATGTGTCGAAAAAACAATAAAAAAACTCGGGTTCAACATCAGGTTCGGGTTAATATGTATTACACATTAGGTTTGTATGAAATTTCGTGTCATACATTTTCTACTTTAATCAGTATACATGCCTCGTTCGTGTTCGTTCGGTTCATTTACAAGCCTAAGTAATCTATTTTTTTACAAAATATTTCACTAGAACATATATAATATTTCACCAAAATGATAACGAAATCGGGTTAATATGTTTGACACAATTTTCAGGTCGGGTTCGGGTTAAGGTCGGGACGGGTCAAACATTTTCTAGATTTCTCCTATCTAATAAAAATTATATATAACGAATAACACGTATACAAAATCATTTTTTTCACTCTAAAATTATATAAACATTATATAAGACCAATAACACGTAATTGACGGTTATGTCATACTTTTTTGTTTTTTTCTCGTCATTAGCGCCTTCCTCGTTAGCACGTTCATCGTTAGCACGTTCTTCGTCGTGAACACCTTCCTCGTTAGCAGGTTCGTCGTCGTCAACACCCTCCTCAAAGTGCATTACACCTTTCTCGATTTCGTTATGATTTTCCTCAAAGTCCTTAGCACATTCCTCGACTTCGTTATCATTTTCCTCAAAGTCGTTAGCACCTTCTTCGACTTCGTTATCATTTTTCTCAAACTCCTTGGCACCTTCCTCATACTCTAACATGTGTTGGTTTTTCGTATACAAATAGTAAGTCCCGTATTCGTGTCGCGGATAACTTTGGGCAATGTAAGATGGTTCCCCCTCATCTACAAACACCTGGTTTAAGTCAGGTAACACGGGTCGCACACCCCCGTCATCACAACGAGGCACGGACACAACCTCCTCCTCACCTCGATCAATGCCGGATAACCAAACGCTTTCGGAGACGTATGACTGGTTCGAATCTTGGCCAAAAATATTACCAATGTCCCAAAACGACATCTTTATGCTTCACGGTCTCAACCAACCTTTTTTTTAAGAATTTTCATCATTTTATCGGTATTTTGTGAGTTTGAAAAATTTTGAATCAAATAAATCCCGTATGCTTGGGTAAATAAACATTTTTGGTCGATAAGGGTCGTATAGGTCGATAAGGGTCATATGGGTCACTTTCACGCTTTTTCAGACCGAACTCCTTTCATGTCAGTAATTATAGCTTAAATTCATCAAAAGTCGTGCCGATAAGCCTCTCATTGAGCCGATAAGCCTCTCATTGCACAATGAGAGACGTATAGGGTTTAATGCTCCAGCTACCACAACCTTATACGCTTCTCATAGGGCAATGAGAGGCTTATCAAAACCCTTTTTCTAGCACATTAATTGCTTTTACACTATATACTCCCTTTATTGCCCTATATGCCACATCTGGGGGATGTGCACTTAAAAAGTAGGGATGTATCAATACCCTCACCCTTGATTTATGTTCGATTGTGGCTAGTCACGTTTGCAGCACAGCGTAGTTTGCACAGATTTATAGTGCAGAACAGCAAAATGCACAATATATGGTATGCTAAAGAACAAAACTACGAGTCTTGACTTTATCTTTTTAATTAGTTTTTAAATATATATATTTTTTTTCTTTTTGTATGGTTTGTTTTATATCTATCATGATTGTTTTTCATACGTTATATTTCTTTTTATCTGTTTTGTTTAGTTCCTTTATTTTTTATAGAGCTAAATTAGTTGTATATTTAAGTTTAGTTTACTTTTACATTTGGTGTTTACTAGTATATATACGTCATTAATTGAAAAATAAGAATTAAACATATATATATATATATATATATTTGTAATTGTGAGAACCCTTAAAAAACTCACGCACCATAAGACAGTTAAAGGCATATACAAGCTTACTACTGCGCCAACCCCCTTGAAATTAGTTTTTTTTGGTAATCGTGAGAACACCTATAAAACTCATAGACTTTAAGGAAGTTAAAGGCATATTCAGGCTTATCGGTGCGCCAACCTCTTAAAGGTTCTAATCATATAAACTTTTAAATAACAAAATATATATATATATATATATATATATATATATATATATATATATATATATATATAAAGACGGTATTAAATAGGATCCCATAGTCTTATGGTCTGGATGTCTAGTGGCAAGGTGATTGGCCACACAAATGCGTGTTGATTCAAATCTTTGCAAATTCAGGTTAATTAGGTGGTATTTGGGTGTAAAAGAAAATAGGTGTAATAGGATTGTTAGTAAATGATTGATATTTAAATCCGAAACACATTAATTTATTTGTTACAAAGAATATTAAAGATGAAACTCGTATATGTGTTTTCACACCTATCAACTAAAACCATCTAAAGGGTGTGTAGTACTGTAATGATATTTAAATAATATGATACACATTACCTGATATGACTAAAACGTGGATGTGGTTTTGACAAACTATAAATCCCACAGTCTGTCACTAGCTGTAGCATCACTCCATCCCTCACCCACCAACCATGCCCCTTATAAACACAAGCTCGAGGCTTCCTTCCTTTCTAGGTTTATCCAAAAGATCCGTCTTCTTCTTCGATTGTGAGCAATATTAGAGTGGTGCATACACTTGTTTTATTGTCCTTTGCACATAGAAAAGCTTTTCTATTGCAAAACAAGGTACATAAGTATTTATAAGTACATATTTGTTAGTGTATAGTTTATTAATTTATTTAGAAAAATATGTTGATCGATGTGGTGCGGCTTCACTACTTTATATATTACCCGATGAAAATTTTGCAACATTTAAAACCTAGGGTGCTTTTATATTTGATCCGTGTGCATACCTAATCTATCTCTTTTGTGTTTGTGTTTGATTCAACCTTTTAGGTGATCTTATTAACATGGATGCGACTTAATAATTAAGTGCATAACGACTGTTTAATAACTAAAAGGAAATTATCAAACACGGATATATCCCATGAGTTCTCGATGCTATGTTGTATGTTCTTGAATGAAAAAATTAAGCACATGCTGCTGCTACGTGGAATTCCAAGTATGTATCCTTTATTATGCTATAGGTGCACATTTAATTTCTTCCTAGTTTTATCTAACGTAATTACTAAACGAATAAATATATACACACATTATATTGCTCAAATTGAATGAAAAACAACGAAGGGTTGCATTTCTTAACATTGATGAATTTTGATTTGCGCTTATTTAAAAGTAAGTAAAACAAGATTTATATGGGAAAAATAAAAGGTAAACATTTTTGTAAAAACTTGTTCTTTTGGTATTCATTCATATGACTTTAAGAACTACTACCTAATTTTTTATACATTTATTTTTGTATTTCAATTTATTATTTTGTATTATAGTAATAAATATTTGAAGTAAAACACGTGTTGTTTCTAACAACAAAATATTTCTTATTTGTTTGTGTTTTGTTTTTCTTACTTGTATTATTTTTTGTGTTTATTTTCCTTAAATTACATAAAGTAACACAATAATATTCTAAATAAAAAAATTAATAAATTTAAGTAAATCGTTCAAAATGTTTTGATTATTGTGGTTTGGGTAGTTGTAATGGAACTGATATATTTTAGTTAGGAACTGG
Organism: Helianthus annuus; assembly: GCF_002127325.2. Taxonomy (NCBI): domain Eukaryota; kingdom Viridiplantae; phylum Streptophyta; class Magnoliopsida; order Asterales; family Asteraceae; genus Helianthus; species Helianthus annuus. The sequence continues at coordinate 103,893,485 of NC_035435.2, read as the reverse complement.
ATTATTGTGGTTTCGGACAAGATATTGTGGGTTGGGACCATTAAAGCTTCGGACTTGATTTGTGTGTTTTACTATTGTGTTCTTAAATCATTGTCTATGGATCTTCTTTACCCAGATCTGACCCAGAAAATAACCCTATGTTGGAATTGGTGATCTCGGAAACAAAATTGTGCATAGATGGTAAATTCTCATTCCTTTTTATTTATTCACTCATTTGTTAGAGCTTCTCGCAATTGTTTTACCTTGGTATTGTTTTTTATTAGTTTGATATCCGTATCATATTTGTTTTTTTTTGTTATCTCATTTTAACATAATAAAATTGTTGGTGCACTTGTGTCTGTACTTTGTCTGTATTCGGTCTGTATGTAAACGATGTCCTAAGTCAGTCTATAAGTTGACCAAGTCAACTATCCTCCTAGTTTGACTTGGCCAACAGTTGGAATATGTTTGATATGTTTGTCTGAATCGAAGGATAGCCTCGAAGGATACTGTTGATCCTTCGAGGTGCTCGAAAGATATGCTTCGAATGACTAGACCTCGAAAGATGATCTTTCGAGGTCCCTGCTTATCTTTCGAATACTTTGTCCTCGATAGATGATCTTTCGGACCATCTATCGGATCCTTCGACCAGACATCATGGGCTGGGTATATATATACCCATGCAGTGTAGTGTGAAAGATAGATGCACACAGACAGAAACTTTGAGAGTTGAGAGCATTCTGTCCGAAACACACACACACACACACACTTTGAGAGTTTGCAAACAGATTGTAAACATTGTGCTTGTAACCGGAAACTTTCTACGCATTAATACAAGTGGTGTTAATCGTTGAGTCTTGTGTGTTCTTGTGTTTGTTCTTGCATTATCCCGGTTTGCTCGCTAGCTTGGATTCCGCACTCGCTAGTGAGTTTGTATAACAAGGTTTAGGTTTGTTCTCGATCCTCCGAGAAAAGGGACCTACAAGTGGTATCAGAGCTTGGCTCTTTACCTTGTTTAAAACCGGGTTTTTCAAGTTCTTGGTGTGTGTTTGAACACTTGGTTTAACACCCGTTTTTGTTGGTTTTTCTTCACTTTTAAACTGGAAAACGTGTTTTAAACTTACCGGGAGTGTTCATAAGTGGGTTGGGTGACTTGAAAACTTGTTTTTGAGTGATTTGGTGAATTCCGGCAATATTCCGGTTAAGGTTCCGGTCACCGGTTTCTGGGTTAAATTTACCATTTTGGGTAAGTTCTTGTTTGAAAATCGTGGTTGGTAAGATAGTACAGTCTGCCATACCCTTTTGCCGAAAGTTGACTTACCAACCCATCACCTTTTCACCAACCCGTCACATCTGTGTCAGTGTGTCAGTGCACATTCGAAAGATATCCTTCGACTTCGAAAGATATCCTTCGACATCGAAAGACCATCTTTCGATCAAGGAAGGCTCGAAAGACTATCATCCTTCGACCCATCCTTCGAAGTCTGAAACATATCTTTCGATAAAGGAATCTTTTCGAAAGTCAAGTGTCCGAAAGATAGGGATTTATCTCGAAAGATAAGGATCTTTCAAGTGTGAATCTTTCGAGATTTTGAATCTTTCGAAGCCAGTGCTCGAAAGTCAACAGTGATCCTTCGAACACTGTTGATCATTCGAACAAGTGTGATCTTTCGAAAGTCAGCTATACGAAAGATAAGGATATTCGAAAGATAAGGATCCTTCAAAAGGGGAATCCTTCGAGTTCTTGAATCTTTCGAAATCATTGTTATTGTTCGAGATTCAACAGTAATCTTTCGAGAACTGTTGATCCTTCGAACAATAGTTGATCTTTCGATTGTGGTCAGTTTATTGTTAACAAGTTTCTGTGATCTCAGATCTTTCGACCAGGATCCTTCGGCTGTGTGATCTTTCGGGTGGCAATCATCCTTCGTGACTTTGACATAGAATTTATTTTTCTTGTCAAAGATGAATCCGAGTTGGTGGGGAACTCCTGCTCCAGATAATGGTGAATATACAAGTTCAGGTGTCACTCCCTCATGGTGGGGTACACCGGCTCCAGACGATGGAAAATACACCAATATAAGGTCATCTCCATTATGGGCCGAATCTCCCACACCACCTCGAATTACTGCAGAAATGTGGGCATCAGTTACCAATCAAAGGCAAAGTGAAACGATAACAACAACAGATTGTTTTGGCAATCCAATACAAGTTCCTGTAAAGCCAGCTCCAACCACAGACATGTATGGAAATCCATTACCCCCAGTTGCCGTACAACACCATTATTCTACTGTAGAATCGTCATTTCTTAATCCCAAGAACAGTAGTCAGACAAAAACGGCGTTGTATGCTGAAATTGTCAAAGATGTCAGCAATGGTGGATCCTCGGGGAATGATAACAGTTCTGAACATGTTAGAAGTTCAGATGAAGATGTTTCAACTTCAGTTGAGGGTGATACAACTTCAAGTTCAAGTGAGGATGGATCTGAACGTGAATCATCAAGGGAGATTGTTGATTCTGATGCAGAAAGGCCAACACCTGAGAGTAATTCCAGTCAGGTATGTGTTGATGAACCAACTGCTGTAGATTGTGATGATTGTGCTAGATTAAAGGCAAACATGTCTGAGTTGCAAGGCAAACATGATGCTTTACAAGCTAGTTTGTTTGACTTGCAAGACAAACATGTTTCATTGAATGCCAAGTGGTGTGAATTGCAAAGCAAACACGAAGCTTTGCAAGAGAAATATGATGTGACATTTATCCACAACCAGAAGTTGACCGTGGATCTTTCAAAATGCACAGAAGCCAATATGTTTTATGAAAACCATGAAAAAGAATTTAAGTCAATGATTGAGACGTTAAAGAAAGATAAAACTGAATTGACTAAAATGGTTTCCAGAAAACAAACGGAAATTAATTTGTATATCTCACGTCTTGAGACAATGCAAAAAGAAATGGTCTGTGTAAAAACGGAAAGTGAGGCAATCCAACTCAAGCTAGATAGCTATTTGAGTTCTAGCTATGTGTTGGATCACATCATTGACGTTCAGAAAGAAAAACGGGATGTCACATGCATAGGATATAAGAAATGTCCACCACCTGTGAGACACAATTATGATGCGATGCCTGACGAGGAGGATAGAGTGTTCTTTGAACCATCTGTTCCTCTAGATGTAAAGGAGTTTGCAGCAGGACTCGGATACAAGAAAGATGTATCACCAGATTCAGATACTTCAGCAGATACATGTGTGTCTTCTGCTGAACTGAATCAGGATCCTCCAGTCATCATTGAGGATGCTGATTCTTCTGATGATGATTCTGATGATACCATCCCAGCAAAGTCTGATGCGGAAGTCAAAGATGGGGACATACCTCTCGAGAATTACATTCTATGTGATCCTCCTGCAAAACCCGCTAAGACTGTTGCAATCGAGTCCTCGTCTGCAAAAGAGTCGGAGGGTGTGAACTTGCTGTACACTCTCGTTGGTGATGATAAAATCTACTCTGACAAAGATTTTCCTATTAAAAATGTTAATCAATCTTTGATAAGTAAAGTCTTTGAAGATTCGACAAGTAAGTTTTTAGGAAAGACAGGACCACGTGTTACAGTTACACAGTGTCCTCCTATTCCAAAGGCCGAAATTCGAAAACAATTTGGGAATAAGAAATTACCAACAGTACAAAAACAGCAAAATCATGCCAAACCTAAAGGAAAAACACCGACTCAGGGTCAGAAGCAACAGACCCAAAAGAAAAACAAGAATGTGAACTTTGTGAAATCTAAGGGAACGGACAAAATCGAGACTTATGAGAACAAGTCTAACTTAGATTTTGTTAAACAAGCAACAGTGTTGAAAAGAAATGATCCAAACTGTTCAAAACCTAGTACCTCGGGATCACAAAGTTCATCATCGTCGGCTAGACGATCACATGATGCTTCGGGGATTGTTGAACGAAGATATTGTTTTGAGTGTGGAACAATTGGACATATCATTCGAAATTGTCCATATCTTCATAAGTTGAAAGCAAAGGTTGATGATCCCCGTGAACAAAATCATGCCGCCCAAGAGAATAGAAAAGGCAAACAGGGCGAAAACAAGAAAAAGGTTCGGAAGATAAACCTCGTGAAATCTAGAGGGACTGATAAAATTGATACTTCCAAAAACAAATCCAATAAGGATTTTGTTAAACAAAGTAAAATTTTGAAAAGAAACAGTCAAAACAACTATACACAACACACAAACGGTTGTGATGTAGGACCAAGTACCTCAAGATCACGAAGTTCATCATCCGGCTATTGCAGTTATGATACTCCGAGGTTTGTTGAGCGGAGATCATGCTTTGAATGCTGTGAGTATGGACACATCATTAAGAATTGTCCATATCTCACCAAGAGAAAGTCAAAAATTGATGCCCCCCATGGTAACAATTACCATAAAAGATCTGTTTCATCAAAACAGGACCCTCGTCTTGTTAAACAGCGAGCAAAGAAACAGAAAAAGAAACAAAGAAAAGAAGTTGAAAAGATTTTAAAACCGGAGATTATCCAAACAAAATTTGTTAAATTGGATGTTAAACATGAAAAACAGAAAGAGATTTGGATACCAAAACCAGTAACTGTTTCAGGGGGAGCTACATCAATTCCGAATCATCGGGAAATGGATGTTACAATTCTCGATGATGACGGACGACCCAAGTCTGTGAAGGCTTGGGTCCCACTCTCCAACTAATCTCTGAGTGAGTGTGCAGGAAGTTCCAGGAGGAACTATTGATAGTCTTAGGATTGTTGATAGTGGAATGTCCTTGCACAAGATAGGCGACAGAAGAAATTGTTGCCTTTGATGGAGAGAGAGAAAAGAAAAAGAAAATTTGGATGAATGAAGTTGCAAAATTCGACCAAATGAAGAACGTGTCAAAATTTGGTCATTAGGGTTTTTGATCGGGTCCACAGGAACGAATGAAGTGAAATGTGTGTCGATGCCTTGGCGTGGATTGAACATCCGCACACCATTTCTGAAAGAGAAAGTCAAAGACCTTCGCTGGTGAAATGTGGAAGACCAGCCGGACCCGGAGGTTTATGATTTTATTGCTGTCAAGAGACTTTTCAGTAGTTGCAAATTCGACTTTGAAGTCCACACCGGGTGGATATCCAGTTGGGAGAGTGCTTAGATTCCTTGCAATGCACGGAACAGTTGCAGGATACACCTTTAAATTCTTAATCTCTCCTATACTTGTCGATATTTAAGCTACTTTGTGAATTATTATTGTCTCGAACAGCACTCTTTGACCTGACACGTTGATCTCGGATATCACCTCACACGTGATTGTTTCAATATGAAACTCATCAATGTTGTCATGGTCCGCACTGCTTACCAACATGCCAACTCACCTTTCCAAAATTTGTTAAATCTTTTCTGATAAAACTTAATTTTGGTTAACGGCATTAAGGTCAAGCAAGAGTAAAACCAACATCGGAAAATCATTTTTGTAAATACCTTTGTGTGTTTTAAATTTATCTTAATTTATTGATTTTAGGGGGAGTAAATCCAAAAAAATCTGAAAATCCAAAAACATCGAAAAATTTCAAAAACACAAAAACAATAGAAAAACAAAAATGAGTTTCCTGGCGAGCAAAAGAGAAAATGATAGTACATCAGTGGTCTATCCAAACCTCTTTAAACCTTAAATGAAAAATGATAAGCAGCTCTATATAAGATGTATCGGTAGGCTCACAATCATTTTAAAGTGTGCAGGGTGATATAAATCTTAATCGACTGAAGATCAGGTGGGAACCATTCATTGGCATATGGTCTTAGTACCGAAATTTCGTTTGATAGATTGCCGAGGTTCTGAGATATTCGGTCTTTATGCTGCTTATCATCTGGGTATCATGGTTGTATCTTTTACCGAAAAATAACGGGGACGCAAGTCTAGATCTTCCATGATACTATACATACGTGTACATATTGCATACTGCATTCGACCTCAATAAGTGATAAACAATCACATGTCCAATCAAATAAGTGATAATATATCACATCTATCCGGGTGTCAAGTTCGTCTCTCTGCTGTACAGAAGTACTGACCTGTTCACGGACTTGCACCTGTGCCCTCATGCATACGAAAATCAAGTTCCTCATCAATAAGTGATTATATCACATAGGGCTTGTTTTCAAATCAAAATAAGTGAGTATCTCACAATTTATACGGTCAAACAGATGATAATCAGTATACTCACCGGTAAGATGAACTCTCGTGCATACCTTGATACGGGAATGTGTCGTGATGTGGATGAACACCGGTCGGTAAGTATAAATCATACATTAACGTATCCTCTAAACATGATTACATCTGATAAGTTGAGCTTAAGTGGACAACAATACCGATAATTGTTATAGGATGCTTATCTTAATTTTAACTAACTGAACAACAAGAGTGTTTTGGCATGACCGTACACTGATATGATTCTCTTACCCTCGAAACTCACAAAAAGAATGTTTGTATATATTTATTTATTTATTTATTGCTTAACTTTTATTGTTTTCTTTTAAACAGTTTCGTCGTTTGGTGCATATCAGCACGACATTAGCGGTGATGTCGTTTGATAACACTCAAAGGATTTTAAATTGTTGTCTTTTAATTTCAAAAATACCTAAAATCTGTGTTTTAATATAAACTTTGTAAAAGCCAAAAAGATTTTATTTCTGCTTTATTTTCGATCGTACGATGTTGGAGCTCGAGTCTTCGTTACCTGAAACCTGACTGAAAACCGAACTGACTAAATCTTCATAAACGGTCGAAATTTGCATGTTTTGAAAGTTAAAGACTAAAATTGACAAATTTATTAAACTTTCAAACTGTCGGACAGTGTTTGATTGTGACAATGGTCATTCGTGTGTCATTTGTTTATACTATATTCCAAGCAGTTGTTCTCATTATGCGTTTAGATTTCTTGCATGTGTTCTCATTATGCGTTTAGATTTCTTGCATGTGCAGATTCTAAAGGCAAGGAGAACATGGTCGATGACAAAGTTTGGAATGAAGACACGACGAGAAGGCGCTCAAAAGATGAAGATAATCGAGTAGCCGCTGACCATCATCAACACCACAAGGATCTCACTTCATAAAGTTAAAGTATTTCACGAGCATAACTCAAGGGGGAGCTTATGTTAAGGGGGAGTTTGTCAACACACTTCCTACATGATACGGGTAGTTTGTTGATACACTCTCTGCTTTCAAGACGTGAAGACTTTGAAGATCCTCCGACATTGAAGACTTGAAAGGACATCAGAGTTTTGGTAACTCGAAGACCAAAGACCGTCGAAGTTCAAGACGAGTCTGCAACTATGGAAGATAAAGACAAAGCTACAGCCAAGGGGGAGTTTGTTGGTGCACTTGTGTCTGTACTTTGTCTGTATTGGGTCTGTATGTAAACGATGTCCTAAGTCAGTCTATAAGTTGACCAAGTCAACTATCCTCCTAGTTTGACTTGGCCAACAGTTGGAATATGTTTGATATGTTTGTCTGAATCGAAGGATAGCCTCGAAGGATACTGTTGATCCTTCGAGGTGCTCGAAAGATATGCTTCGAATGACTAGACCTCGAAAGATGATCTTTCGAGGTCCCTGCTTATCTTTCGAATACTTTGTCCTCGATAGATGATCTTTCGGACCATCTATCGGATCCTTCGACCAGACATCATGGGCTGGGTATATATATACCCATGCAGTGTAGTGTGAAAGATAGATGCACACAGACAGAAACTTTGAGAGTTGAGAGCATTCTGTCCGAAACACACACACACACACTTTGAGAGTTTGCAAACAGATTGTAAACATTGTGCTTGTAACCGGAAACTTTCTACGCATTAATACAAGTGGTGTTAATCGTTGAGTCTTGTGTGTTCTTGTGTTTGTTCTTGCATTATCCCGGTTTGCTCGCTAGCTTGGATTCCGCACTCGCTAGTGAGTTTGTATAACAAGGTTTAGGTTTGTTCTCGATCCTCCGAGAAAAGGGACCTACAAAAATACGGCACTTCTTTTTACTCCTCACACTTGAAGTTTTTTTAATTAATTGCTAATGGGAATAGAGGCGAGTATATTACACACAATTAGAAAGAGTTTACATTGCAAAGCTAGAGAAGCTGTGTAGTTTCAAGAAAAGTGCATGCTTGAATACACCAACACAACCCTTGACAACAGAAGCATCAAGGTACAATGACACTTCGCATAAGAATCCAGTTGAAGTTGTTACTATACTTATGGATGTAGCAAGTGTTCTTAATTAAACATCAACCATGAAATAAACCATATGCATAGACTGATAGACCCATAAAACTAACAAGTCTCATGTGCTTGTCTTGATTTTAAGGCAGATTCATTTGAGAACCAAATACATATATAAAACCATAGATTGAATTAGTTAATCACTTGAATAACTAGTTATAAACATTAAACAATAGCTTGTATTTTTATCTTTTTGCATTTTTAAATTCTCTTTCGCTTTCAGTAGAACCATAGAATTGTTTTAATATCTTCAAAATTTACTGTCATGATAATTAGTGAGCAATATGTCATCAACATAGCCTAATAAGAGACCTTGAAATTTGTTTAAATCTAAAGGCCTTTGACTCCACTACAAAGTTAGGACAAAGCAAGAAGGAAGGAAGTAAATGAACTAAGTACTACCACTACTAGTACCACTACTACCACCACTACCACGGCCACCACTACCACCACTACCACCACTACCACCACTACGCCGACTACCACTACTACTACTATCAATATCATCATCATCATCATCATCATCATCATCATCATTATTATTATTCTGTGTGTCGTATTATAGTTGAACATGAAAGTATGATCATGATTGATGATAAACCAGACATGACTAGTAACTCAAATGTTGTACCATACAAGCAGTGGATGCATTTGGGATCAATATGTAACGTTCTCTTCATTAGTTTGACCATCATAAATCACTTATCATGAGTTCTATAACTCGTTTGATTAAACATTCTTGTTTTTCTTGCTAATCTGCTTCAAAGTAAATACATGTTAAGGTTAGGCCGCTCGCTTTGCCCATTAGCATTAGGGTGTTGTATTACTCTATTCGATCTGATTTGTATGGACAGATTTTTGTATCCATTGATGGTAATGTACTTGAATTTCAATATCGATAAAGTATATCTTTACCTTTACAGTGCACATCCTGCTCTGTGTGAGCAGTTGCCTCATTGAAAACTCTCTACCAAGCATGATGAATACACCAACACAACCATTGACGATTGGGTTTAGAGAAAGTCATAAGAATCCAGCTGAAGTGGTTACTATGCTTATGGATGTAGTAAGTGTTCTTAAACTCTAAGCCTGAATTAAACATGTGCATAGACTCATATAACTAACAATTTCCTGCACTAAAATTATAGGATCAATGGTTAGCAATGTCCTCTAATTTCTTCTCCGGTGCCAGTATTGTTGTAAATATTTTAGAGGATGGGAATCAAGAAGGATCTCTTATGATGGTAAAGAATTCATCTCCAAAAATCAACAGGCTTCCATTATATGTTTATTGAGTGTTAAAAGTTTTTTGGTCGTCTCACAGATGAAGGCTGAATTCAGAATGCAACAGCATATCATATAACAAGGGAATGTTACTTCATTAGAAGAAGTAGTGAGGTGAATGATCTGGTTGATTGTTGACGTGTCAATAGATCTCCCTGGTCTGAAGTACTACAGAAAGCCTTTGGCTGTCTGTATGAGCAGATGGATGGTGGGTGCTCAAAGGTACTTAAATACTTTGTTATTTAAATTAAACTAAATAGTTTGTTCTAAATGCATAGATTGCAGAAATTTTAACAATGTGCAGGGCCGGTCAGGAGGGGGTGCGGGGTGTGCGACGGCTCGGGGCCCAAACTCTATGGGGCCCGAAACATTTTATTTTTTATATATTTCATGTTGTCAAAGTTTTTATATATAAGAGATGTATCAATAAATTGCACAAACATCCTGTTGGCCTGGTGGTTGTTTTGTTGCTTTAACAACAGCAGCGTGCGGGTTCGAATCCATGTAAATCTTTTGTTTCATTTTAGTTTCTTTTGGATAGTTTAATCCCTGCATCTTTGTTTCTTAGTTCATTTTAATAGCTTTTGTATGCTTTTTGTATTCTTTAAATGGACATGGCATTGATGACATGAGTTATGCCTTTACTTATTTCCACAATTTTGTTTCAAAATTATTTCTTGAATTATTATTGTCATTAAGGTAATATCGTTATAGTGGTTTTTGTTTTCATCTTTATCAGATTATATGATTAGAGCACAATGAGATAATATATCAGGGCTGGCCCTCAGCATCGGCGGGGTGGGCGCCGGCTCAGGGCCAAAAATGTAAAAGGGTCCGTAACTTTTTTTTACATGTATTATATATACATATTATGTATATACATTTATGAACAGTTGGATGGGACACTTCTTGCCACCTCAGATTAATGTTAATTTGCTGTTTTTTTTTAATTCCAGGTGTTGTCTGGGACATAAATGCTAATGAATTGATGCAACAATTCAGATTCCATTCAGGTGCTATTATTTATATATCTAATGCGACAAATATTTGCCTTTAATCTAAAACTAAATACCACATATCACAACCTGGTAGGTTCTATTCTGGATGTTGATTGGTGGACCAATCACACATTTGCCTCAGGCTCAGAGGCGAAGTATAGAAGGGGTGGGGGCGATCTCCGAACTTTTCGCTCAGTAGTGTTATATATGTAGTTTTCTTATAGAAATTTTTGGGTATATACGTTTTCGACCCCCGGTTCTATAGAAATTTTTGGGTATATATGTTTTTGACCCCATCATTCGGGTCAAGATTCACCACTGCTCGGGCTCAATTGATACTATGATATATGTTTGCAAGATCGGGGAAAATCAATTAGTCAGAATGTAAGGTTTGTAATATTTTCTCGAGTAAATTGCCATTTTAGTCCCTGAGTTTTGTCTAAATTTGCCATTTTAGTCCAAATAGTTTTTTTTTGCCTCTGGGTCCCTGACTTTTCCTTTTTGTTGCCATTTTGATCACATACACTAACTCCATCCAGAAACTCCATCTTTAACCAGGGGTATTTTGGGGATTTTCATTTTAAATGTTTTCAATTGCCATTTTAATCCAATTCCAAAAAATCAAAAAAATTCCAAAAAATTCTAAAAAATCATAAAAATTCTAAAAAATCATAAAAATTCTAAAAAAAATACAAAAAATCCGTTTCGGCGCGAACCGTTTCGAACCCGAACCGTTTCGAGCTGAACCGTTTCGACCCGTACCGTTTCGACCCGAACCGTTTTGAGCTGAACCGTTTCGACGCGAACCGTTTCGACTTGTACCGCTTCGAGCTGAACCGTTTCGACGCGAACCGTTTCGAGCTGAACCATTTCGAACCGAACCGTTTCTAGCTGAACCGTTTCGAACCGAACCGTTTCGAGCTGAACCGTTTCGACGCGAACCGTTTCGACCCGTACCATTTCGAACCGAACCATTTCGAGCTGAACCGTTTCGACCCGTACCGTTTCGAGCTAAACCGTTTCGACCCGTACCGTTTCAAGGCACGGTTCGCGTCGAAACGATTCAGCTCGAAACGGTTCGGGTCGAAACGGTACGGGTCGAAACGGTTCGCGTCGAAACGGTTCAGCTCGAAACGGTTCGGCTCGAAACGGTTCGGCTCGAAACGGTTCGGCTCGAAACGGTTCGCGTCGAAACGGTTCGCGTCGAAACAGTTCAGCTCGAAACTGTACAGGTCGAAACAGTTTGCGTCAAAACGGTTCGGGTCGAAACGGTTCAGCTCGAAACGGTTCGGGTCGAAACGTTACGGGTCGAAACGGTTCGGGTCGAAACGGTACCGGTCGAAACGGTTCAACTCGAAACGGTTCGCGTCGAAACGGTTCAGCTCTCGAAACGGTTCAGGTTCGAAACGGTTCTCGCCGAAACGGATTTTTTGTATTTTTTTTAGAATTTTTTTGATTTTTTAGAATTTTTTGGAATTTTTTTGATTTTTTGAAATTTTTTGATTGTTTGGAATTGGATCAAAATGGCAATTGAAAACATTTAAAATGAAAATCTCCAAAATACCCCTGGTTAAAGATGGAGTTTTTGGATGGAGTTAGTGTATGTGATCAAAATGGCAACAAAAGGGAAAAGTCAGGGATCCAGAGGCAAAAAAAAAAAAAAAAAAAACTATTTGGACTAAAATGGCAAATTTGGACAAAACTCAGGGACTAAAATGACAATTTACTCTATTTTCTCAATAATGTTTACAAGGTATTTTTTTAGATTAAAGAAATTTATGATATATATTTTGTGATAAACTTTGTAGGAAGTAGGAACGGGTTACAGCAAGGCACAAGGCTCTGTGACAGCTTGAGGCGATGGGTGTATAGGCGTCAAAATCGGCTCAAGGCGCAGGCATGAGACATGCTCTTGTACCTGGGAAGATTTTGTGCATCATGGTGTTGTACATATAACATTTTGGGCAGTACATATAAGTTGCTTATATATTAATTCATATATAGAGAGTTCTTGGGCACCTGACGGTAGAAACCTAAAAGAAATAAAATAAAATAAAAACTTGTAAAAATACACTGCACCTCACGTATGTGATGTGTGTGCTTTGCACCTTGTGCCAAACATTAAGCTTCCAACAGAGATAGACTCTCAGTGCAGCCATGGATGTTGGTCAACTTGGACGGAACTGTTGGATCAGGCTCCACTCAAACAAAAGAAAACTCACGAACTAGGAGAGAAATAATTTACTGCTTAATCTCTTACGTTGTTACGTGTCAAAATAAGTTGAGGGGCCTCAATGTAATTGTTCTATAGTGTAGGGGGTTATTGATTCGTTAGTGACTATATAGTTGAGTGTGTTGTAACAGATGGGTATCGATGAATTGATAAGGGTTTTCCCTCTTCTTCTGTGTTTCTTCCTTTCTTTTATCGATCTATCCTGATTACCATTTCTGATCGTATCAATGGTATCAGAGCAATCTTTCCTCTCGACCGTTGGCTAAGATTAGGGTAACAACGGTGTTCTACTGCAGCAATCGAATTAGGGTTCAACGATCAGATGTGGGTGACTTCGAATTAGGGCAACAATCGAGTGTTTTGAAGAATTTTTGCAAGCAACAACCAACAACAACAATCGGTCAACCAGACAATCGGCTTCGGAGTTCGCATTTGAGTTTGATTTTAGAGTCACGTTCATAACAGCAGAAACTACTATTGGAGTATAAATCAGTTGGGGGTTTCAAAGTCAGCAGCAAATCAACATGGAATTCGCAAAGGAGTAGATTATGGCTTGTACACAAGAAGGTACTGTCCAAGATTATTGTGATTCATTCCTGTTCTTGTTCAATCAGGTTAGAAATTGTGAAGAATTGACCGATTTCTATGCTATCTACCTGTTGATATGTGGTTTAAAACCAAGAATTAGGAGCATCTTTGTCAAATGGCATCAATATAGTTGTTTTAAAGTGGAAGATGTCATATCTTTGGCTTTGAAAATAGATATCAATAATCTAAATGATTCTTTCTCTCCATTCGACCCCGAATCTTCTTTTTACATGGAAGGATTAGAGTTCGATTTTAAGAAAAGTCTCGGAATTAATGGAAGGTAATGAATGTTTTGAGAATGGAAAAATTCAAGAAGTTGATATTGTTCAAGAAACGATTGGCGATGAAGTAATTGATGAGTCTATTATTTTTGTTCGAGAATTCGGTGATAATGAGTTTTTAGGAACTGATATTTCTAAGGATTTTCATGGTAGTGAGTCTCTAGATCAAGATGTGAGTGTTGAATTTGAAAAGGTTTATGTGAACAACAAAACTACTATCCCTGTGATACCTTATGATCAAGAAAACATAGGACTGAAGGCTAATTCAATTAAGGACAGGGTAAAAATGCTTCTTGGTTTAGACACATTTGAATGGAAACCAGGTATAAACCACTTCATGATTGACGGTCGGGTTCAGGCTAATATTGAGTTTGATAATGTTAAAGATGATGTAAATTCTGGAACTGAACTCGATTCAAGAACATCTTTAGTTTGTTATATCCATGTACATAATGATAAGGAAAAGAAGGTAGAAGGTAGCGTAAAGTGGGGTATGGTTGCAGGAATTCATGGGGATCGCTTATCACTGTTACAGTCCATGTTTGAAACTTCTTTAAACTCGGTAATGACACACTTAAATATTGGTGTCTACAGCAAAGATGAAACGTTTACTTGGGAACCAAGGTGGCAATGGATTCAAAGGGTTGTGGATGTGGATTTAAAAGACTTGTATGTGTATTCAAAGGGAGGTTTAGGAACAAATGTAGCATTCAACTTTCAAATAATCAACGGTGCTGCTCATGCTAATGTTGCTGTTGGCAGGTGTTATTTTGAGGCCAAAGATGAGTGTTCATTTGGAGGAGTTTGTGAAAATATGAGAGAACTTGTTCACAAAAGATATAACAGGGCCAAGAAAATTGTATTAACATCAACAAGAGATACCAAAGAAAGTCCAGTATTGCAACAAGGATTTAAAGTTTCTGTCGTTGATGGTGATAAAAATCAAGCATTCTTTTTTGTTTTTGACACTTTTGATTAATGGGTTGGGTTGTTATTTTGGACTTTTGAGGTCAAAAGTCTTATAGGAAGGAACTATTGTTACGTATCAAAATAAGTTGAGGGGCCTCAATGTAATTGTTCTATAGTGTAGGGGGTTATTGATTCGTTAGTGACTATATAGTTGAGTGTGTTGTAACAGATGGGTATCGATGAATTGATAAGGGTTTTACCTCTTCTTCTGTGTTTCGTCCTTTCTTTTATCGATCTATCCTGATTACCATTTCTGATCGTATCATACGTTCATTTAACCAAAACACTTACATTAAATAGGAAAATAAAACCCTTGCTCCTAAAGAAAGGCTACCCACTAACCTACTAATGAGGGCCACTAACCAATAACAAGACCCATCACTTTGATTCTGATCAAACTTAATAAAAACATGATAAAAACAAACTAACTATTGAATATAATCAGCTACTTTGACCCGTTCAAATTATCCGACCCATATCTGATTACCCGATCAAGATTATTCCCAAGATTCAGCCCTTAATCTTGATCCTGTTCTTTCTACTTGCTTGCATTTGTTCTTGCTTTCCATGCTAAAACCGGAATCGGTTTTCTTGCTAAACATGCTTTCTTGCTTGATTCGAATCACCCTTGTTTGCTTTATTCAAATCCGTTCTTGCCAACTTGCTATTCCAACACAACCTCTGATCTTGCTAAGGAACCATATACACATGACTTGGTTCTTGCGAGTTCTCTTGTTACACGAACTACACATGGTTCAGATCTTGCTCTTGCTAAATGAACCACACAGGTCCGGTATCTTGCTAACTTTCTTTCTTGCTAACCCGAATGGGTTTCTTCCTAAATGTTTCTTTCTCATGTGATTCGAATCCTTTCTTGCTTATTTTCTTTCACTTTTTTGACCATAATCATAGCCACAAAACGTTGTTGTTTATCGACCAAAATTCGTACCCATGCTGCTTTCTTTAATTATCTCGGTCTCGTTGCCGCCAGTCTTTTGTGGCTCGTCGGTCTTTTCGGTCTAACGCCGGAACTCGCTTTCTGACCACCGTTCTCCGACGCGGTCACTTACTTCGGTCTTCTTTTGCGATTCACATGGAACGCCTCTTACTTTCTTCTTTATTCTTTCTTAGGGTTAATCAAAACCTTATTTTGTTCATTCTTTCTTGTGGCAGCCCAACCCAAGATACTGTTGATGCACTTTGTGGATGCGGCTCGATTCGGTTCGACTCGGTTCAGTTCGGCTCAAGATCGACGTCACGACATTCCTCTGTCGGGCGCCCCAGAGTTCGACACGCGAAGCACGAAGAGCCACGAGTTGACATCACCATGACATCACCATGATGTCATGATGATGTCGTGTACTTTGACCAAGTGCATAGTCTTGAAATTTGCCATGCATGTTTGCATGTTTGGACGAAGTATGTATTGAAGACTCCTTGACCAAGGGTCATGCAACTTGTGACGAACTCTCCTATATATCACGAACTCTCTCTCTCTCGCTCTGATGGACGAACCCCCTATATTTGGACGAACCCTTCTCATGATTGACGAAGACTAATGTGTGACGAACTCTCTCTATATCCGACGAACCCTATGCATGGCGAACCCTCTATACCTTGTGACGAAGGGTATCATTGACGAACCCTTAAAGGGTTCGTCCTCCTCCTTGCAACGAACACTTGGGTGGACGAATGGTCACCCTTCGTGGGCTTGTTCACAGTTCTTGGCCCAGTCAACAGTTCGTGGAGATGTTGTTTTGTTTGTCTATTTAAACAGTCTGTTGGTCACAGAAGACGGTTAGACACACATACGAGAGACACATATAGCGTTTAAACATAGTGAGTTTGAGAGTGTATCTTATGTAATCGTTGTAAACACACTTTCTGGTTTTAATATATTGTGAGTTTCAAACGTTGAATTATTGTTTGTTTCGTGTCTCAATCTCGGTTTGGTTACCCGGTTGGATTCCGCACAACCGGTTTTGTTCGTATCACAAGGATTAGGTTACTAGATCCTCCGCTAGTGGACCTACAAGTGGTATCAGAGCCGAGGAGCCTCTCATCCTAGTTAAAACCGAGTCTTTGTGTCGAGTTTTCAAAGCTTGAGTCTTGAAAGTTCTATGGTTAAATCTTTAAAAATCATACCATTTTGTTGTTAGTCCATATAAAAACCATTGTTAGATCTCATGCTAACTCCCCCTTGGATGCTGCTTGTGAGGTTCATTCTTCCCGTTGTCGGATATTCAGATGTCTTCACGTTTCACAAACAAGGAGCGTATCAACAAACTCCCCGTTGAATGATGCTGGTGAATCTTTTGATCTTCGAATTCTAGATCCTTGCGGTGTTGAATAGTGGTCAGCAACAACTCGATCATCTTGAACCTTTGATTGCATCCATGTGTGTCTTCATTCCTAAGCTCGTCATCTAACACGTTTTCTTCGCCTTTAGCTGGTTCGAATGTCGCATCTCCTTTAGCTGGTTGGTCATTGTGAAACATTGATCTTCGAATTTTAGATCCTTTCGGTGTTGAGAAGTGGTCAGCAACAACTCGATCATCTTGATCCTTTGATTACATCCATGTGTGTCTTCATTCCAAAGCTCGTCATTTAACACGTTCTCTTCGCCTTTAGCTGGTTCGAATGTCGCGTCTGCACATACAAGAAAGCTAAACGCGTAATGAGAACAACCGCTTGGAATATAATCAACATAAACAAATGACATACATATGACCAACTCTCAATCAAACACCAACCGACAACAGTTTGAAAGTTATAAAAATTTGATCAATTTTTGATTTTAACTTTCACTTGTTAATTTTGACCGTTTATGAAGATGCAGTTGTTTTAGTTTCAATCAGGTTTCAGGTAGGAAAAGACTCGAGATCCAACATCGTACAATCAAAAATAAGATAGAAATAAAATCTTTTTGGTTTTTATAAAGTTTATATTAAAACACACCTAAAATCTTGTTGTTCAGTTAGGTAATATTAAGATAAGCATCCTATAACGATTATCGGTATTGTTGTCCACTTAAGCTCAACTTATCAGATGTACTCGTGGTTAGGGGATACGTTAAGGTATGATTTATACTTACCGACTGGTGTTTATCCACACACGACATATTCCCGTATCAAGGTATGCACGAGAGTTCATCTTACTGGTGAGTATACCATTTATCATCTGTTTTCAACGTATATGATGTGAGATACTCACTTATTTTGGATGAATACAAGCCCTATGTGATAGAATCACTTATTGATGAGGAACTTGATATTCGATGCATGCAGGGCACAAGAGCAAGTCCGTGAACAAGTTAGTACCATCGTACCGACAAAGAGACGAAGTTGACTCCCAGATAAACTGTGATACTTTATCACTTATTGATAGGGACATATGATTGTTTATCACTTATTGAGGTCGTATGCATCATGTATTATATACATGTTTGTATGATATATACACGTATGTATAGTATCATGGAAGATCTAGACTTGCGTCTCCATTGTTTTCGGTAAAAGAAACAACCATGATACCCAGATGATAAACAGCATAAAGACCACGTATCTCAGAACCTCAGCAATCTATCAAACGAAATTTCGGTACCAAGACCATATGCCAATGAGTGGTTCCCACAAGGTCTTCGGTCGATTTAGGTTTATATCCCCTGCAGGCTTTAAAATGATTGTGAGCCTACCGATACATCTTATATAGAGCTGCTTATTGTTTTTCATTTTAGGTTCAAAGAAGTTTCGACAGACCACTAATGTACTATCATTTTCTCTTTTGCTCACCAGGAAACTCATTTTTGTTTTTCTATTGTTTTTGTGTTTTTGAAATTTTTTGACGTTTTTGTATTTTTTAAAATTTTTTAATGTTTTTGTATTTTCCGATTTTACTCCCCCTAAAATGCAAAAAGTACGAGAAATTAAGAAAACACAAACAAATATTTACAAAAATTATTTACCGATGTTGGATTAACTCATATTTTACCTCACCTTGATGCTGTTTACCAAAACTAATTTTAATCAGAAATGATTTATCGAATTTTGGAAAAATCACTTGGCATGTCGGTAATCGGTGTGGACCAAAACAACATTAATGAGGTTCATATTGAAATGACCACGTGTGAGGTGATATTCGAGATTAATGTGTTTGGTCAAGGATTGTTGTACTAGATGTTAGTAATTCATAAAGCAGCTTAAATATCGACAAAGATAGGAGAGATTAGAAATTTAAAACCGTAATCCTGCAATTTCTGCATGCATTGCCAGGAATCTGAGTGCTCTCCCAAACTGAATATCCACCCGGTGTGGATTTCAGGGTCGATTTTGCAGCTACTTTAGTTAACCGAGAAATCTCTTCACAACAATAAGATCAGAAACCTCCGGGTCCAGCTGGTAAGTGGGAAATGGAGCATGTGGGAAAGCTTGTACACATCATCATTGGTCGGTCCATACATGATGTTATCCACATGCTTTTTCACCAGCAAAGGTCTTCGTCTTTCTCCTTTAGAAGTAGTGTGCGGTTGTTCAATCCACTTCAAGGTATCCTCACACCCGCTTGGTTTGTTCAACAAACACAT
Organism: Helianthus annuus; assembly: GCF_002127325.2. Classification (NCBI taxonomy): domain Eukaryota; kingdom Viridiplantae; phylum Streptophyta; class Magnoliopsida; order Asterales; family Asteraceae; genus Helianthus; species Helianthus annuus. Next base: position 103,874,285 of record NC_035435.2, on the reverse strand, counting down.
TTTCTTCGATCACACTGTAGATAAAAGTACCCTACACGTTCATCTTGTGGACTTTGAACTTCTTGTGGAAGAAAAATCCATGAATCTTTAAAAAGCTTCAGACGTGTTGCATGCGCGTACTTTTCATTGGAATCTTTCCTGAGGACCCGATCAAAACCTTCAACAATCAAATTTTTTCACATTTTTCATCATGTCGAATTTTTCAACTTCATTCAACCACATTCTTTCACCATCATTCCATCATCAGACTTTTTGTCTTCTTTTCTTTTTCCCTCTTCATAAAAGGCAACAATATTCTCCTAGATGTAACAATGTTTTGGAGCCTTATGTCGCCGATCTTGTGCATGGACGCTCCATTATCAACAATCCTAAGACTATCAATAGTTCCTCCTGGAACATCCTGCACACTCATTCAGAGATCAGTTGGAGAGGGGGACCCAAGCCTTCACAGACTTGGTCGTCCGTCATCATCGAGAATTGTGATTTCCATTTCCCGATGATTCGGAATTTGATGTAGCTCCCCCTGAAACAGTCACTGATTTTGGTTTCCAAATTTGTTTCTGTTTTTCATTTTTAACATCTGATTTAGCAGACTGTGTTTGGATAACCTCTGGTTTCAAAGGCTTTTCAACTTCTTTTCTTTGTTTCTTTTTCTGTTTCATTTCCCGTTGTTTAACAAGACGAGGCTCCTGTTTTGGTGAAACAGATCTTTTATGGTAAATGTTACCACGGTGGGCATCAACTTTTGCCTTTCCTTTCGTGAGATATGGAGAGTTTCTGACAATGTGCTCATACTCACCGCATTCAAAACATGATCTCCGCTCAACAAACCTCGGAGTATCCTAATTGTAAAGGCTTGATGATGAACTTGGTGATCTTGAGGTACTTGGTCCTACATCACAACAGTTTGTGTGTTGTGTGTAGTTGTTTTGACTATTTCTTTTCAAAATTTTCTTTTGCATAAGAAAATCTGCGTTCGATTTGTTTTCAAAAGATTCAATTTTATCAGTCCCCCGAGACATCACGAAGTTTATCTTTTGATACTTTTTCTTGTTTTGGCTTTGTTTGCCTTTTCCCTTTCCTTGGTGAGCGTGACTTTGCTTTCGTTGATTGTTTTGTGGTTGCAATTTTTGATTCCCATATTTCTTTCTAACTTCGGATTTTGGGATAGGAGCATAGTGAGTTACTACAACTCATGGGCTCGACTTTCCCAAAAACTTACTAGTAGAATCTTCGAAAACTTTATCAATCAAGGATTGACTGACATTCTTGATTGGAAAATCATTGTCTGAATATATTTTATCAGGTCCAATCAACGTGTAAAGCAAATTCATGCTTTCACAACTCTCAGACTCTTGCGCAGACGTGGACTTAACTAGAAAAGTCTTAGCAGGTTTTGCGGGAGGATCACATAGAATATGATTCTCAAGAGGTATGTCCTCTTCTTTGATTACCGCATCAGACTGTGTTGAGTCAGTATCATCGGATTCATCATCTGAAGAATCAGCATCTTCAACAACGACCGGAGGATCCTGATTTTGTTCAGCAGTTGATACTTTCGTATCTGCTGACACATCTGAATCTGATGATACTTCCTTTTTATAACCAAATCCAGCTGCAAATTCCTCAACACTTAAAGGAACAGATGGCTCAAATTGAGGTTTATCTTCCTCATCAGGCATTGCGGTATAATTATGTCTGTACGGTGGAGGACACTTCTTATATCCAATGCACGTGACATCCTTTTTCTCCTTCTGTATGTCAATGATGTGATCCAGCATATATCTAGAGTTTGTGTAACTATCTATCCTAAGCTGGATCGCCTCATTTTCACACTTGACACAGGCCAACTCCTTTTGTGCTTCCTTGAGCCTAGTGATGTAATTATTTATAGCAGTTTGTTTTCTTGAAACTGTTCTTACTAGCTTGGTTTATCCTCCCTTAATGTGTCAATTACTTTCTTAAATTCTTTTTCATGATTTTTATGAAATAAGTTGGCCTCTGTGCATTTTGCAAGATCCACGATCAAACTTTGATTATGGATAAATTTTACGTCATACTTGCTTTGCAAATCGTTATGTTTGCTTTGCAAATCAGACAATTTAGCACTAAATTCAACACAACTATCACGCCTATCAGATTTTGGTTCATCGACACATACCTGACTGGATTTACTCTTAGATATTGACTCATTTGCCTCAGAATCAACATCTTCCTTTGATGATTCACATTCAGATCCATCCTCGCTTGAACTTGAACTTGTACCATCTTCAACTGAACTTGTAACATCTTCAACTGGGCTACCGCCATGTTCAGAACTGTCATCATTTCCCGAGGACTAATCATTGCTGACATCCTTGACAATTTTGGCATAAAATGCAGTTCTTGTTTGATCATTGTAGTTTGTATCTAGAAATGATGATATTCCAGTAGACTGATGGCTTTGCTCTGAGGCAACTGGTATTTGTTCACCATACATATTTCTTTCCATTTTTGGTTTGTGAATTTGGTTAGTAACCAATGCCCACTGATTTGCCGTAATAGAACACGCTTGTGCTAATGACGTAGGCGTGGGAGTCTGAGCCCATGAGGGGATTGGACCTGAACCTTTATTCGTATACTTATCCGCATTGGGATCCAGTTTCCAACCCCACCAGTCGGAAGTCATATTTTGTTGAAACTGTCACACCCTGACTTTTGCGGAAGCGTATGATGTGCGACTGGTTTAATATCATTGCATTCAATCGTAATAAACAACTACATGATCAAAACGATGTTCATCCATTCATAAAATTTGAGTATTACAAACACTGGTTATTTAAGTTTTAAAACACAACCTTTGACTAGGTTATAAACGAACAAAAGTGGATGACATCTAAACTTGAAGTCTACTTCTAGTTACGACACCCGCGCCCAAGATCCATCCTATTACCTGAAATACATGTAATTTTGGAAAACATCAACAAAAGTTGAGCGAGTTCATGCGTTTTGTATGAGTATTGCAATCTTGTAAATCTTTGAGAGACTCCTTTGTAAACAGGTATGAAAAGCGTGTATAAACATGAATGTTTTAAAAGGACTTTAAGGCATGTGAGGACATAGGAAGCACTCGTAATGAGTAGGCTTATACCCTTGTCGATTTTTCCTCGACTGTGTCGATTAACCTCGACCGTGTCGATTACCCTCGACCGTGTCGATTACCCTCGACCGTGTCGATTACCCTCGACCGTGTCGATTACCCTCGACCGTGTCGATTAACCTCGACCGTGTCGATTAACCTCGACTGGGACTCCGAAGCACTACTTGGTACTAGTTGTGTCCATGAGTGGGGTTCGGCCGTACCCGTTAGATCTAACCCTCGTCCCTAATTAAGTATTAATGGCATTTCAATATCTTTTCTATGCTCACATGATCTTGTATTTCATAGGCATTTCATACCGTTTAAGCATTGGTAACATGTATTTCACCTCCGAGAGTAATAAAACCAAAAAACAGTTAAAGAAAAGGGGGAGCATGAACTCACTGTTTTGCGTCTTTAGTACTCGTAACTCAAATCTCGTCAGCAAACACGACTACCTACAATGTGCTAGGGTCTATTAGATGAGCGGGCCGTGCCTTGCCTTAGTATTCATGTTTTGAGTTATGTTTCCTTTATGTCTTTAACATTATCCGAAGTTATAATACTTCTCAAGTATTTATTTTCGTGTTCCCTTCCCAAGGATGGGAGTATTTCATACATGTATTTTCGTATTCTTGTATTTGTAGTTCCGAAATAATATATTTTCAAGTCTTACTTTAGAAAATATATTTAAACTTGTTTTGTCAACAACAATGTATTCCAAGAAAATATATATTTTTATCTCCCAAAAATAGTATATTTTCTTCTTGTTGAAAATATGACATACCTTGGTAATATGTACAAAAATCATATTTTCACTTCTTGTATCCAAAATAATACTTTCCAAAAATATATTTGTAAGAGTATTTTCCTGAATATTTTATAAGTTACATTTTATTGTTCGGTTCCACAATATTAAATGTGTGTAACTTATATATTTATTCGGTGATATTCTTGGTATTATTTTGGATTTGTAAATTCTTGGTATTTTGTTAAGTTATATTATTTTACCCTAAAATAATATAACTAATTCACAAAATATACGGATATTCACACAAGTGTCTTAATATAAATATATATTCTAAATATATGTTTATCCATTTTTATTTATAAAAGTCAACCTCCAATACTTGTATTTTTGTAACAAAATTTGTGGCAAAGTTTATATTGAAAACATAGTTTAAAACATACTTGTAAACAGTTGTTTAGAAAATATTTTCTAAGTGTTGGTATGTTTAGAAGATTTCGCCATAGTTTCCTTTGAAAATGGAGGTGTCCATGCTATTTAGCATATCATTTTCTTTTCCAAAATCAACACACAATGAACAACAATCAAACCCTAAACATCTTGCACTTACCAAGTGCAAAAACTATTCAATTTACATAGTAACATGAACTTGATCTTTCACAAAAATGTGTAGCAACTTGGTAAAGTGTTTAATAGTCTTAGTTACCCTCCAAAATATATTTACTTATTGGTAAACTTCATTCTTGGAAATTTTAGATGTTTACAACTTGTAAACATATTTCACAAAAACGTTTCTTTATTAAACCTTCTTGTTTCTCTAGTGTTTCTACACTTATTTCATCACCAAAAATAGTGTAGGTTTAAGTAAACGCCATGATCTTTCAAAATCATATTTTGAACTTGGTTCTCTTGGAAAAATCATTCATAAATCTTGGATTTATAAGTTTACTAGCTCACGTTGTTTATTACTTTTCAAGAAATCATTTTATTTTCAAGTTCATGTGTTCACATGAGGATGATCATCATATGTTATTACATAATCATCCTCCCACTTGCTAGATTATGTATTTAATCACCATCTAGCAAGCTTCATGTGATGATTAACATCATCATATCAAGAAATCAACAAGTAAGCATTATACATTCACTAAACAACATTATTTCATTCATATATCATCTTATGTTAAGCTTCATGTTCAAGATTCAAGTGTATGTCTTTTAGTGATCTTATGATTTTCAACATATCATATCTTTTAACCACTAAAAATAGAAGTAAACAAGAGTTACAAGAAGCTTACAACTAGCTTAAAGCTAGGGAAGAACAATGATGAAAATGGAGTGGATAAAAGCAAACGGGTGAGGTTCTTCAAGATCCGAGTCCACCAAACCTTCTAATCTTACACCTTACACCTTGTGTGGGGCTTGGAATGGAAGGATGGATGATCGAAAATGGTGATGGTGTGTGGGTTGGGGTCGGCCGAGAATAGGAGGGAGAGAGGAGAAGAGAGTTGTTGATGAAGATGATGAATGATCTTGTGTACTTATAATCCACTTAGAGTTTTATCCATTGGGTTTAATGTCCCCTAAGTACAGGCATGATCCTCATCAAATCCAAGAGAGATCATTAGGAGATTTAGTGAAGATTTAGAAAGATCTTGAGTGGGGCCACCTCCTTGGGCCGTAAATTTCAAAGGGGGAGGGGGTCCATGTGTAAATTTGATGATATGTTAGATGTTTAGTTGAAAACCAAGTGTGATGTCTAGTGTTTATACATAAGGTATGTTATATAGTGTGTTAGGGTGTTCGGGAACCATAACTAGCTCAGAAAAAGTAAAACAATGCTTCTAGCAATATTTTGGTGTTCTGGGTTATGTTCGGTTGTTTGGTTAGATACTGGTTCGTTAAAGTGTCAGGTTATTCCGTTTAGTGTCTTTAAGTACCCTTTTCTGACACTTTTAATTCCCGACACTTAGGAAAGCATTCAGGACCATTTTGCCATATTTTTGCATATAATAAACTTGTTAAAATGCTGAATTTTGCTGATTTATGCAGAATTCTTCACTTTATGAGGGTTTTAGGCACTTTCCGGCACTTTATCTATTTCCTAGAAAAGCAGTTTTGTGGTCCTTACTTCCCTACACACTATACTAGTGTAATACGTCATCTCTGGCTCATACTGGGCCTCAAAATATTGTCTGTCTATGTACTGAACATCGTCAGCATTTTCAGTTTGTCTGATAATGGTGCCACTTCTGTTCTGTGTATTATTAAAACTTATATCGTGTTCCATGTAGCAACGATAGAAGTCTTGTAACATGAAATGCCATTGTATGTATATAACAGTAATTAGAAATTTATTTGTCTTGTAAACTAGATCATGCACAGTTATTAAAGCATAAATTACTGTTCAATTAGTGTACGGAATATACGGAAAAGTGACAGTTGTCACAGAAACTAAGTGACAAACCCTCGAAAAACCAATTTAAACAAGATTTAGAATAAAATGCAAGCCTTTTGAGAAAAATGAAACAATGAGACCACGAAGACTCAAGTCTACAAAGATTCAAGTCTCACGAAGTCTCAGTGGTCCACGAACAATGAATACCAAGGGCGAACAGTACAAGCCCACGAAGACCGATAAACTCACGAAAACTTGCAACCCTTCACGAAGATTGGGCCACGAAGACTAGTGTTCACCAAATAAAATTTTTAAAGGGGTGGGCCACGAAGACTAGAATAATGGGCTTAAGTTGTCCATGAAGATTGAATGCTACGAAGAATATAAGGCCTAAATAAGGTTTAAAATTTAAAGAAAAAGGGGCCCACTAGGACATGAAAAACCCACGAAGAGTATTGTGTTCGTTGAAATGGAATTTGTGAAAAAAAATTAAAGAAACAAGTATTTTAATCAAAAGCAAATCTTATCTTTCCACATCTCTGCACACATGGGTTGGTAACACAAAGTCAAACAACCATACTTTTAGACATGCTTTTCAAAAGACCATACTTTAGTTCACCAACATTTTGAAAGAAGAAAATCTAGTTTAATAATTTTCAAATGAAACCAAAACCCAGAAACTATGAAGAAGACAATGAGCTCTATGAATTTTCCGACCAAACGTTCAACGGAGCGAAACAAATTTTGCTTGAAACTTCACTAAAAACCAAACCTTATCACATATGCATGAGATCTAACAATGGTTTTTATATGAACTAACAACAAAATGGTATGATTTTCAAAGATTTAACCATAGAACTTTCAAGACTCAAGCTTTGAAAACTCGATACAAAGACTCGGTTTTAACAAGGATGAGAGCCTAGACTCTGATACCACTTGTAGGTCCACTAGCGGAGGATCTAGTTATGACACCTGTGTCACTTCAACCATCAAAAAAAATACCAAACCAATGAAATATTGTGTTTCATACTTGGGATTTGTATAAATATGTGTATCATTTGCACATATCAATTCTGGTTCGATTTCGGGCTCTAAATCGCTTTCTGGAAGGTTATACGCACACTGATGCGTAAATATAACCAGTTTAATGCAACAAACACTCCGGAATAGTGACATAGGCTTAACATACCTCAAATAACCTTTACACAACTTAGAAATAAGTTTTGGAAGGTTTGGTGTGCCGAAATCAAGTTAATTCGCTTACAGGGACTAAAATTGACAAACTGCGAAAGTATGCCGATTCGTACTGTAACGAACATTCCGGAACTTGATCATAAGTTAAAAATACCGTAAATATCCTTTACATAGCTTAGAAATAGGCTTTGATGTGACAAATGGCAAATAACCGGAAATTCTGTACAGTCTAATCACTATTCTTAGTATATAATCTCATGCAATTAGCATAATTTAATTACGTAACTGTGTCGTACATTAGACGACAGTGTTTGGAGAAGAAAACAATGAGATAATATATGTTGGTTTTCGTCGTATTGCGAAATCAATTAATTAATGTCCTAAAAGTGTTGGTAAAAAGTGCTGCGTGCACTATTCACGGTCACACTATTCATGCCAGCAAAACCGTGAAAACAGAACGAAACAAGGAAAAACGACACACAGCTAACATAACTGAGTCCGTTTATATAAGAAAACACTAATACGAAAACATATCTTACAAAGATACAAGACTTTCCGGTACAACGCCCTAATCGCTAAATCGTCCGTTTCACTAAAAATAAGACAATTTTAAATCGTCCAAAATAATAATTTAGCATTTCCGGGACTCCGGAAATATGACAAATGATGATAAACATATGGAAACAATATGAGGATATTAACGGGGTGTCCGAAACATAAGCTTTCGATGCTGCGTTGCAACCCCCACAACTTGTCCGTTTCTACACCGACAAGCTAATAAACGACATTTCCGACATCGAAATCAACCAAATGAAAGCTTTGGTGAACTAGTTAAGCTTATTTTGAGATTCCAAATCCCTTTATACATCTCTTGGTTGCGGATTTACGACTTACGGAAAAACTTCGTCGGTAAGAATTAAAAGTGTTTTTATAGAACCGACGACCAAACGGAAGTCGTTTAAGATGTCAAAATATAATTTCTACTAGTTTAGTGAATTTGTTAATAATAAATAACATTCCGAATCACTAATTACCCCCTAATGGTGAAAGATTACCCTAATCACCATACTTAGCCAAATTACCAAAATATCTAGATATTTTGGTAACTTTTATAAAAAAAATAAAAAATAAAATAATAATTACACTTTACCCCCCCCCCATGTTCACGTTTTTTTTATGGGTCCCACACCCATATTTCACATGCAAAAATATCTAGACATTTATTTAATTATCCAAGTGTTAAAAGAATGGATGATTAAAGTCATGAAACACTTATCTTAACTAGATATTTTCTACATATTCACACCATCATTTTCATACACTTAACCTCTCATATTCCTTCACTAAAATTCAGCCATGAACACCTTCATTCATCTTTATTTTCTAGCCATTTTCTTAATGATCAAGGTGTACTTTCATGGAAGTTATGAAGATCTAAGACATCTCCAAGTTGAAGCATCCGTTTTCATCCATTCTAGAGCTTTCAACCATCATAATTTTCATCATCTTTGCTCATCATATTCATCAAGATCATCCCTAGCCTAGTGCTAGAAGTGAGCTTCTAAATCTATTTTTTTCCATACTTATTATGATATGATTGTTAATATAACTAGAGATAACAAAATAATCATACATAATAAACCTGAAAATACAAAGAAGCAAAAATAATAATCATGATATATTTATGTTTGTTTATGTTGTGATCTAAGACTTGTTATTTACATATTTGATCTTGTTATGATGATTATGATATGAATAATTTGTTAGATGATGTTTTAAAAATATGATCTAACAATTATACATGAATATGTTAAAGGGTTATATGAAACTTAATGTTTAATGAATGAACATATATTTTTTTGATGTTATAAAAGTGTGTAAAGTATTTTACTAAAAATCATGCTTTTTGAAAGATTTATAAAAGAAACATACAAGATGGGTTTTCTATAAAAGTTTGGCAAAACTAGAAGTAAAGTATGATTTTTAAACTAGTAAACATATGTAAAGATCATACTAAAACCCTACATGTTTATGAGTTCATCTTGTTAAAAAGTTGTTATGAATCTCATGTGTTTTTGTTTAGAAAATAATATGTTAATAAACATGGCAAAGTTCATATATCAAAGGAAAAGGAACTATGGCCAAATTTTTCTTTGAAATCATACGCTAGAAAAATTATCATTTTTAACAAAGTCTTTACAAGATTAGAAAGTGGTCTTTCTAGAAACAAAAATAGATATAAATATATATTTTTGGGAAAATATATATTAGTGATCTTAACAATTATGTACTATGTGTTTATTATTTATATTAGTTGTGTACAAAAGTTAGGGATTTGATAACAATGATACAAATAAATACAAGACACATTTACAAGTAAAGACTTACAATAATACAAATATACGCACTTGAATACAATTTGCGGATCATTCTGACATCGGATACAACTTATGGACAATTCGGACGACGGGCGAATCTTTGAACATATCGCCATTCCGAGGAGTTACTACGACGTTTAGGCGATCTTTCGACGCGGACACAAAAATTACGTTACCATTAACAAAATTCGGACATTTTGAAACTTATAAAAACTATTATGTTTTTATTTACTAAAAAGTATACTTAGTGATTTTTATAAAATGTTTTTTTTATAAAAATGAAAGACTTACACTTCTTAATGGGCTATTTTATACAAATGGGCTTACATTTCTTAATGGGCTTATCTTCATAATGGGCTTAACATAAATACATGGGCTAAGCTCAATATCAAAAACTCATGGGCTAAGCCCAATACCAAACATATGGACCAAGGCCCAATAATATTAAGCCTAACACTATTTAAGCCCAACACTATTTAGGCTCAACACTATTGAGGCCCAACACTATTTGAGCCCAATAACATGAATTCTTGGGCTAAGCCCAATGACATTTAATTGGTAAAATTACAATTATACAATTTACTTATACAAGACACGAAATCAATAAGACAAGACCCAATGATACAACTCACAAGATACAAGATTACATACATATATATATATATACATATATTTGGTGAAATATATATATAACAGTTTAAAAATTCATACATCTAATACATAGTTCAACAAATAACAAAGAAATACAAGTCTTAATACATATTCAAGATAGAAGACTTGTACATGAGTCAATACAAAGACCGTAGTGTCTAACAATGCTAGGACCTTTGTAGGTTGTGATACAATTCAAGGACAATGCAAGTGAGGTTACAGTTACATACAGTTTACGGAATGCAATTCTGTGAGTTCATGTCCCCTTTTCGTCTTAAATGCTTTTCAAGCTTTACAACTATCGGGGAAAATGTTGGTGCACTTGTGTCTGTACTTTGTCTGTATTCGGTCTGATATAAACGATGTCCTGATTTGTATTGTAAGTTGACCAAGTCAACCATCCTCCGGTTTGACTTGGACAACAGTTGAAAGATGTTCTGATCGAAGGATAGCCTCGAAGGATACACCTGATCCTTCGAGGTGATCGAAAGATATGGTTCGACCATGGTTCGACCATTAGACCTCGAAGGATGATCCTTCGAGGTCCATGCTGATCTTTCGTGTAACATGTGGTCGACAGATGATCCTTCGGACCATCTGTCGAATCCTTCGAGCAGACCTGCTGAGCTGGGTATATATACCCATGCATGTGTTGAGTGTTAGGGAGTTCTGCCATTTTCACACACCCGAGAGATAGAAGCTTAGAGAGCATTCTGCCCAGAACTCACACACACACTTAGAGAGTTTATAGAACACTTCTGTAAACATTGAGCTTGTAACCGAACCTTCATTTGCATTAATACGACTAGTGTTAATCGGTGAATCTTTGTGTGTTTGTTTCTCTACTTGCTACTAACTCGGTTTGCTTGCTAGCTTGGATTCCGCACTCGCTAGTAGGTTTGTATAACAAGGTTTAGGTTCGTAATCCTCCGCGAAACAGGGACCTACAAGTGGTATCAGAGCTAAGGCTCTTAACCTTGTTTAAAACCGGGTTTTTACAAGTTTTGGTGTGTTGAAACACTTGGTTTTGCACCTGTTTTTACTAAGTTTCTTGCATTTTCTTTGAGTAAAAACGTGTCTAAACTAACCGGGAGTGGTCAGGTTGGGTTGGGTAACATAAAAATTGGTTTTTAGAAAACCTTGTGTTTTCCGGTGGTATTCCGGTGTGTTTCCGGTGACTGAACTTGAGGATAAGGTTTTGCCTTTTTGGGTATAATTTTTGAAAGTCAAAAAGTTTGGTGGAAAGTTGTGCAGAAACATCCTTTCTGCCGAAAGCAACTTCACCAACCCCTGTCACCTTTTCACCAACCTTTCACATCAGATCAGATTGTGTCAGAGCTCTCGAAAGATATCTTTCGACATCGAAAGATCATCCTTCGATATCTTTCGATCAAGGAGGGCTCGAAAGATTTATATCCTTCGACCCATCCTTCGAAGTCTGAAACATATCCTTCGACAGAGGAATCTTTTCGAAAGATTAGTGTCCGAAAGATTAGGATCCTTCGTATTGGTGAATCTTTCGAGATCTGTTATTCGAAAGATAAAGAGTTAACTCGAAAGATAAGGATCTTTCAAAAAGGAATCCTTCGAGCTCTTGAATCCTTCGAAGTCATTGTTCGAGAGTCAACAGTAATCTTTCGAATACTGTTGATCCTTCGAACAATAAATCGATCTTTCGACTGTGGTCAGTTTATTGCTAACAAGTTTCTGTGATTTCAGATCCTTCAACCAGGATCCTTCGGCTGTGTATCTTTCGGATCATTCTTACTTAGCATTTATTTTGCTTATCTATCATGAATCCGAGTTGGTGGGGAAGTCCGGCTCCAGACAGTGGAAAATACATGAATACTAGTCAATCTCCATCATGGGCCGAATCTCCGGTATCTACATCCTCACAAACAAATGCCACTCCAGCTGGTCAATGGGCGTTTGTTTCAAATCAAACTCCGAGTATTCAAAGTCTTCTTCTAAGCGAAAGTGAAACCGGAAGTTTGAACAGGCCTCCAAAGTTGATGCATCTTCATGAATATCCAGGATGGGTTGATCGTTTCCATACATACATTCTTGGTCAAAATACAGAGTTGTGGTTACGGTTCATTACGGAATTCGATCAAACTATCGAGGTTGCTGCTTCTTCGACAGCTACATTTGCCGATCTTCCTGATGATCAAAAGAAGACGTATGACTTAGAAAAGAAAGCATACGCTATTCTTACTCAAGCACTGAGCAAGGATATTTATCATCAGTTCGTCAGTTTCAAGACTACGAAGAAGCTGTGGGATGCCTTGAAGACAAGAGGAGTAGGTAATGAAGCCACACGTCAACTACGACGAGATCTACTGAAGAAAGAATTTGATGGCTTCACATGTATGGATAAGGAGTCCTTAGGAGATATGACAAGCCGTTTCTATCACCTACTTACTGAGCTGACCAACTTTGAAGTCACAACGACTCCAACAGAGGTGGTAAAGAAGTTTGCCGATGCATTGCCTCCTCAATGGAACAACTTCCTGGAAATCTTGAAGTACAACGGAACGTTGAGAACTACCAATATCAACGATTTCGTGCAGCTTCTGGAGAACAAGGATCAGGAAGAAACGTTGAAGGCAAAGAGAGTTGCAGTGCCACAGAATCCAGAGATGTATTATGGCACCTCCACTACTTCATCTGCAAAAGCTGGATCACATGCTCCACTTCAAACGGCGTTTGTCACAAGCACGGATATGTATGGCAATCCAGTGCAAGTTCCTGTAAAGCCGCCTCCAACCACAGATCTGTATGGAAATCCAATACAACCACCTCATCCTCCTCCTGCTCAACAACCTCAATATGCATGTTATGGAGGAACATCATCTGCTGCAGGTCAACAATCAAAGTCAAGTACAGTACAGCTCGACACGTCAAGCTTCTCTAAAATCAGTGTAGAAGTAGCTAAGGAACACATGGAGCTGCTTAACACTGTAGTGAGCGCGTACTGTGGGTTGATAGAAGGTCAGATTGGAAACATTAATCTGACACAAGAAGATTACAGGCAGATTGATAAGGAGGAGATGGACTTGATGGACATCAAGTGGGCCTTTGCGAGTGCTGTGAGAAGAGCAAAGGATTGGATGGAAAGTACTGGAAGAACCAGCTTGGAAAGTAAGCGAGACACCAAGTATGGGTTCGATAAGCAAGCTGTTAAGTGCTTCAACTGTGGTGAACGGGGCCACTTTAAACGGGAATGTACAAAGCCAGCCCAGCACGGGAATCAAAACCCCTTCAGGAACCAAGGCAACCAGCAGAACAGAAACAATGATCGTACATTGGTGCCTGTCAACAACCAAACCAACCGAGCACTTGCAGTTCAGGTGGATGAAGGTTGTGACTGGTCAATCCAGTTGGGTGGTGATGCTCCTGATGGAACAGCATGTTTTGCTCAGATTGTGAAGGAGCTGGTTCACACCAATGGTGGAGAATCTTCTGCCAGTGGTGATGAATCGTCTGAAGATGAAGACTCCTCTGGATACAGCAGGAGTGTTGATGAAGAATCATCCAACTCTGGTGATGATCATGTGGGTGAGACATCTAATGTTTCGGATGATATTGACATTGATGAACTCTTGGGGGAAGCTGTAGCAGAAACTCAAAGAAGATCTATTCTGGTGGATCAAGCTGCTTACTCTTCGTCTTCTCTCCATTCAGCCTTTATGGCTAATGTCGACGGTTCATCAAGTCAGGTATGTGTCGATGAACCCACTGCTGTTAATTGTGATGAATGTGCTAGGTTGCATGCTAGATGTGCTGATCTTGAGAAAAGTATGTCTGAGTTGCAAGGCAAACATGATGCTTTACAAGCTAGCTTGTTTGACTTGCAAGACAAACATACTACTGTGAATGAGAATTGGAGTGACTTGCAAAGCAAGCATGAGGCTTTGCAAGAGAAATATGATGTGACATTCATCCACAATCAGAAATTGACTGTGGATCTCTCAAAATGCACAGAAGCCAACATGTTTTATGAAAACCATGAAAAAGGATTTAAGTCAGTAATTGAAACATTAAAGAAGGATAAAACAGAACTGACTAAAATGGTTTCAAGAAAACAAACTGATATTAATTTGTATATATCTCGCCTTGAGAGTATGCAAAAAGAGATGGCTTGTGTGAAAACCGAAAGTGATGCGATCCAACTCAAGCTAGACAGTTATTTGAGTTCTAGCTATGTGTTAGATCACATCATTGACGTTCAGAAGGAAAAGAGAGATGTCACATGCATTGGCTACAAGAAGTGTCCACCACCAGTGAGACATAATTATGATGCCATGCCTGATGAAGAGGACAGGGTTTTCTTTGAACCTACTGTGCCTCTAGATGTTAAGGAGTTTGCTGCAGGACTCGGATACCAAAAGGAAGTATCCTTAGATTCAGATGTGTCAGCAGATACATTTGTGAGTGCTGAACAGAATCAAGATCCTCCAGTTGTGATTGAGGATGCTGATTCGTCTGATGATGAATCTGACGATACTGTCCCAGCAAAGTCTGATGCGGTAGCCAAAAACGAGGACATACCTCTTGAGAATCACATTCTATGTGATCCCCCTGTCAAACCCGCTAAGACTGTTGCAACTGAGTCCTCGTCTGAGAAGGAGTCGGAGAGTGTGAATTTGCTGTACACTCTAGTTGGTGATGATAAAATTTACTCAGACAAAGATTTTCCCATTAAGAATGTTAATCAATCCTTAATCTGCAAAGTCTTTGAAAATTCGACGAGTAAGTTTTTGGGAAAGGCAGGACCTAAAGTTACAGTCACCCAGTGTCCTCCAATCCCAAAGGCTGAAGTTCGAAAGCAATTTGGCAACAAGAAATTGCCAACAGTGCCAACACAGCAAAATCACACCAAACCCAAAGGTAAAGCACCGGCTCCAGTGCAAAAGAAGCCGAACCAAAAGAAGAAGAAGAATGTTAACTTTGTGAAATCGACGGGAACAGACAAAATTGAGAAGTTTGAGAATCAATCTAACTTAGATTTTGTCAAGAAAGCTTTTGTCGAGAAAAGAAATGAACCAAGTAGTTCAAAACCTAGTACCTCGGGTTCACAAAGTTCAACATCATCGGCTAGACGATCACATGATTCTTCGGGGTTTGTAGAACGAAGATCATGTTTTGAGTGTGGAACCATTGGGCACATTATTAGAAACTGCCCATATCTTCATAAGCAGAAAGGAAAGGTTGATGATCCCCGTGGTAAGACTGACCGTAAGCCATCTGTTTCCACAAAACAAGATCCCCGACTTGTAAAAGAAAGGGAAAAGAAACAGAAACGGCAACAGGTCAAGAAAATTGAAAAAGCGATTAAAACCGATGTGGTTCATAAACAATCTGTTGTTGTAAAACCAGAAAATTCTAAAACTTCAAATCATCAAGAAGTTAAAATTTTAAAGAAAAACACTGGTGAAACCAAACAGACTTGGAAACCAAAAACGGTTGTTGAATCAGGGGGACCATCACAATTCACCAACCATCAAAGACAAGAAGTTATTGTCATTGATGAAAATGGAAGACCCAAGACCACAATGGCTTGGGTCCCCATCTCCAACTAATTCATTTGAGTTCATGTGCAGGGTGCTTCAGGAGGAACTATCAGTAGTCATTGGATTGTTGATAGTGGGGCATCCAGGCACATGACAGGCGACATGAAGCTTCTCTACGACGTTAAATCTATTAGAGGAGGTTATGTTGCTTTTGCTGGAGATAAAGGTGGATACATAACGGGTGAAGGAATGATATCTAACGGGATTGTCAGCTTTGACAAGATCAATTTTGTGCAACAACTTGATCACAATCTTCTTAGTGTTTCTCAAATTTGTGACAAGAAATTTTCAGTCCACTTTGATGCTAATGGATGTTATGTGCTGAAACCCGGCTTCAAAATTCCAAAAGAATGGATTCTCTTGTCGGCTCCAAGGATAAATGATTTGTACGTCCTTGACATGAGCCAGGCTATTACTACGTCTGCACAAGCAACTTGTTTCGTTTCCAAAGCCACAGAAAAAGACACTATCTCTTGGCACAGACGAATGGGTCACATTCACTTACGCAAAATGAATCATTTGGTTTCAAATGAATTGGTGAATGGTGTTCCCCTCAAAAATTTCCATCTTCAAGACATCTGTGTTTCGTGCCAGAAAGGAAAGCAAACAAAGAAGAAGCACCCTACAAAGAAGATCAACACAGTGGCAGTTCCTCTTGAACGTTTGCACATGGATTTGTTCGGTCCTGTCAAGCACAAGAGTATTCGGGGTGATCAATACTGCCTCGTGGTTACTGATGATTATTCAAGATTTTCTTGGGTTGCGTTCATGGCACACAAGAGTGAAACCTTTGGCATTATCAAAAACTTGATCATTCAGATTGAGAATTTGTATAAGTTGAAGGTTAGGCGGATACGTAGCGACAATGGTACTGAATTTAAGAATCATTCCATGATGGAGTTCTGCACTTCAAAAGGTATTCTTCATGAGTTTAGTGCAGCTTATACTCCTCAACAGAATGGTGTCGCTGAACGTAAGAACCGCACATTGATCGAGACTGCTAGGACAATGTTGGTAGAGTCACAGTTACCCATTCCATTCTGGACTGAAGCTGTGGCCTCTGCATGTTACACATTGAACAGAGTCCTTACAGTCAAAAGACACAACAAGACCTGCTTTGAGCTTCTTCAAAAACGGAAACCAGATTTGTCTTATCTCGAACCGTTTGGAGCTCCATGCACAATCATCGATCCTAGTGGAAAGTTTGGGGCAAGAGCAATTGATGGATACTTTCTTGGGTATGCCACCCCTAACTTACGAGTCTGGAATCTAGAGACTAAAAGGGTTGAAGAATGGTCTGAGGTCAGAGTACAAAGGCACACCTTGCCAGTCAAAAATCCGGGTCAACCTTGGATGTTTGAGTACGATGACTTCTTCAATTCGATCAATGTTGAAGCCGCTGAAGAAAATGCTGCGGCTAGGATGTTTTTCGAGAGTGACAATGCAACAGTTTCACCGGTGGTTCGTCCAATTCTTGTGAATCAAGAACCATCTTCTTCGGTGAACAATAATACTCTCAACAATGAGGATTTTCATGATGCAAACGAATTGAACGAATCTTCAGAGGATGATGAATTTCTAGATGCAGATCAAGAAGCTCCTACAACAGCAGTTCATGGTACTTCAGAGGGTACTCCTCCAGTGGAAACACATAGAACAGCTGAGACTACTGCATCATCCTCTTCGTCAATTCCGGGTCTTGAATTGGTTGTTGATCTTAATCTTAACAACCTGGGTATAAATGTTCCAGTTCCAGATAATCCAGAAACAAGGATTCATAATACCCATCCTCAACAAAACATCATTGGAAATGTACAAAGTGGCGTACAAACAAGAAACATGTTGCGAAACAACAACAATGCAGGCTTGTATGCAGCTATTCGAGAATCCGGGCAACAAAACGATTGGTCCTTCGCGTGTTATGTCTCACAAGAAGAACCCAGAACGTGGAAAGAAGCCTTGAAAGATAATGCTTGGGTTGAAGCAATGCAGGAAGAACTGCAACAATTCCAGAAGCTGGGTGTCTGGAAACTCGTAGAGAAACCTGCTGGATACAAGAAGATTGGTACCCGTTGGGTTTTCAAATGCAAAAAGGATGACCGCGGAGTTGTTATCCGAAACAAAGCTCGTTTAGTCGTTCAGGGTTTTCGTCAGATTGAAGGGATCGACTACAACGAAGTCTATGCACCTGTTGCACGTCTCGAAGCCATTCGAATCTTTCTAGCCTATGCGTCCTTCAAAGGATTCAAGGTTCATCAGATGGACGTGAAAAGTGCATTTTTACATGGTGTGGTTGAAGAAGAGGTGTACGTCGAACAGCCTCCAGGTTTTGAAGATCCTATCCATCCCGATCGGGTTTGGTTGCTCAACAAAGCTCTTTATGGTCTTCATCAAGCACCACGAGCTTGGTATGCAACCTTATCTCACTATCTGCTGGAGAACGGTTTTCGTAGAGGTCTTATCGACTGTACTCTTTTCATCAAAGAACAAGATGGAGATCTTCTTCTGGTACAGGTATATGTTGATGACATTATTTTTGGTTCTACTAATGATGTCTTGTGTAGGGAATTCGAGCGCATTATGCAGGATAAATTCGAGATGAGTGCTATGGGGGAAATGACCTTCTTCTTGGGCCTACAAGTACAACAAACGGAGTCTGGGATATTCATCCATCAGACTAAATATGTTGGTGACATCTTGAGCCGGTTCCAGATGTCTGATGCAACGCCCATTGGTACCCCATTGCCAACTAATCACGGAATTACTCCAGACTTGAAGGGAGAAGCTGTTAGCCCTTCTATCTATCGCGCCATGATCGGATCTCTCATGTACCTCACAGCATCAAGGCCAGACATAATGTACCCGACGTGCCTGCTTGCCAGATATCAAGTTAACCCGAAGGCCTCACATCTTGCTGCTGTCAAAAGGATTTTTCGTTATTTGAAGACGTACCCCGACACCGGTCTGTGGTACCCTAGGGATAATAACTTTGAATTGGTAGCTTTCAGTGATTCTGATTTTGGCGGATGCAAAATCGACGGTAAATCCACAACGGCTGGATGTCAGTTTTTAGGAAATCGCCTAGTCACATGGCAGTGCAAGAAGCAGACGTGTGTAGCTACATCAACATGCGAAGCTGAATACATTGCTGCCTCAAGTTGTTGCTCCCAAGTACTTTGGATTCAACAACAAATGCGGGACTACGGTTTTGAATTCCTAACTACTCCTATTTACGTTGATAATTCTGCTGCTTTAGATATCACTAGAAATCCTGTGCAGCATTCAAAGACCAAACACATCGAAATCAAATATCACTTCATACGTGATTGCTTTGAGAAAAGGCTAATCGATGTTGTTAAGGTCCACACCGATGACCAACGTGCCGACTTATTTACCAAAGCTTTTGACAAATCAAGATTTGACTTTTTATTATTGGTAAACGGCATTAAGGTCAAGCAAGAGTAAAACCAACATCGGAAAATCATTTTTGTAAATACCTTTGTGTTTTTAAATTTATCTTAGTTTGTTGTTTTTAGGGGGAGTAAATCCAAAAATCGGAAAATCCAAAAACATCGAAAAATTCAAAAACACAAAAACAATAGAAAAACAAAAATGAGTTTCCTGGCGAGCAAAAGAGAAAATGATAGTACATCAGTGGTCTATCCAAACCTCTTTAAACCTTAAATGCAAAACGATAAGCAGCTCTATATAAGATGTATCGGTAGGCTCACAATCATTTTAAAGTGTGCAGGGTGATATAAATCTTAATCGACTGAAGATCAGGTGGGAACCATTCATTGGCATATGGTCTTAGTACCGAAATTTCGTTTGATAGATTGCCGAGGTTCTGAGATATTCGGTCTTTATGCTGCTTATCATCTGGGTATCATGGTTGTATCTTTTACCGAAAAATAACGGGGACGCAAGTCTAGATCTTCCATGATACTATACATACGTGTACATATTGCATACTGCATTCGACCTCAATAAGTGATAAACAATCACATGTCCAAATCAAATAAGTGATAAAATATCACATTTTTCCGGGTGTCAAGTTCGTCTCTCTGCTGTACGGAAGTACTGACCTGTTCACGGACTTGCACCTGTGCCCTCATGCATACGAAAATCAAGTTCCTCATCAATAAGTGATTATATCACATAGGACTTGTTTTCAAATCAAAATAAGTGAGTATCTCACAATTTATACGGTCAAACAGATGATAATCGGTATACTCACTGGTAAGATGAACTCTCGTGCATACCTTGATACGGGAATGTGTCGTGATGTGGATGAACACCGGTCGGTAAGTATAAATCATACATTAACGTATCCTCTAAACATGATTACATCTGATAAGTTGAGCTTAAGTGGACAACAATACCGATAATTGTTATAGGATGCTTATCTTAATGTTAACTAACTGAACAACAAGAGTGTTTTGGCATGACCGTACACTGATATGATTCTCTTACCCTCGAAACTCGCAAAAAGAATGTTTGTATATATTTATTTACTGCTTAACCTTTATTAGTTCTTTTAAACAGTTTCATCGTTTGGTGCATATCAGCACGACATTAGCGGTGATGTCGTTTGATAACACTCAAAGGATTTTAAATTGTTGTCTTTTAATTTCAAAAATACCAAAAAGATTTTAGGCTTGTTTTAATATAAACTTTATAAAAGCCAAAAAGATTTTATTTCTGCTTTATTTTCGATCGTACGATGTTGGAGCTCAAGTCTTCGTTACCTGAAACCTGACTGAAAACCGAACTGACTAAATCTTCATAAACGGTCGAAATTTGCATGTTTTGAAAGTTAAAAACTAAAATTGACAAATTTTATTAAACTTTCAAACTGTCGGACGGTGTTTGATTATGACATGGTCATTCGTGTGTCATTTGTTTATACTATATTCCAAGCAATTGTTCTCATTACGCGTTTAGATTTCTTGCATGTGCAGATTCTAAAGGCTAGGAGAACATGGTCGTTGACGAGCTTTGGAATGAAGACACGAAGGCACTCAATGAATGAAGATGATCGAGTTGCCGCTGGCCATCATCATCACCTCGAAGGATCTTACTTCATAAAGTTAAAGTATTTCACGAGCATAACTCAAGGGGGAGCTTATGTTAAGGGGGAGTTTGTCAACACACTTCCTACATGATACGGGTAGTTTGTTGATACACTTTCTACTTTCAAGACGTGAAGACTTTGAAGACCCTCCGACATTGAAGACATGATAGGACATCAGAGTCTTGAAGACTTGAAGACCAAAGACCGTCGAAGTTCAAGACGAGTCTACACTTTTAGAAGAACAAGACAAAGATTAGAGATCAAAGACAAAGCTACAGCCAAGGGGGAGTTTGTTGGTGCACTTGTGTCTGTACTTTGTCTGTATTCGGTCTGATATAAACGATGTCCTGATTTGTATTGTAAGTTGACCAAGTCAACCATCCTCCGGTTTGACTTGGACAACAGTTGAAAGATGTTCTGATCGAAGGATAGCCTCGAAGGATACACCTGATCCTTCGAGGTGATCGAAAGATATGGTTCGACCATGGTTCGACCATTAGACCTCGAAGGATGATCCTTCGAGGTCCATGCTGATCTTTCGTGTAACATGTGGTCGACAGATGATCCTTCGGACCATCTGTCGAATCCTTCGAGCAGACCTGCTGAGCTGGGTATATATACCCATGCATGTGTTGAGTGTTAGGGAGTTCTGCCATTTTCACACACCCGAGAGATAGAAGCTTAGAGAGCATTCTGCCCAGAACTCACACACACACTTAGAGAGTTTATAGAACACTTCTGTAAACATTGAGCTTGTAACCGAACCTTCATTTGCATTAATACGACTAGTGTTAATCGGTGAATCTTTGTGTGTTTGTTTCTCTACTTGCTACTAACTCGGTTTGCTTGCTAGCTTGGATTCCGCACTCGCTAGTAGGTTTGTATAACAAGGTTTAGGTTCGTAATCCTCCGCGAAACAGGGACCTACAGAAAATACATGTACAATAGTATGATAAGTCAAGGAATGAAACACCATAGATCATGTGAGAAATTAGGGCCATAACTAAAGCTCCATTAATCCAAGTTTGGACCAAGGAACAAAAGGGTTAGATCTAATGGGTTTTGGCGAGCCCCACTCATGGCCATTCGTTTGCTTAGGAGTGCTTTTGTTGCCCTACGACATGGTGTCGATACAAATAAAATCGTCTAGGGTTGGATTGCTTCCTATTTCGTCACACATATTAATGTCCTCGCGAAACATTAATGATCAACGATTTCATTAACGCTTTTCATATTACATTTGTTACAAATACATCTTACATGCGGGTTTTATACAAATACATTTCATACAGATAAAGCGCATGGTTTTTATACAAATACATTTCATAATTGACAGATACATCTTATACAACTAAACTGCATGAACTCGCTCAACTTTTGTTGATGTTTTCAAACTTACATGTATTTTGAGGAAATTAGTGGACCATGTAGATATTTCAGTCAAGAAAAACAAGTATCCAGACTCCATGCCAACTATTGAAGGGTTTGCCCGTTATATACCGCCTCTTTGCGGTAATATAGTGGTTAAAGCCTTGACATTTTAAGACTTACATTTTGGTGTACGAAACAATGACAGTTTCTTTTCAGTTGATGGTTTGTAAACAATACACTAAACTTATGTTGTGTTATTTCGAACAAATTATGGTAATGGCATTGGAGCATGTTTTATTCATTTAGTATGTTCACTTATATTGTTATGCAATGAGAACCGATCAGATCACACCTCGCGCTTCCGCTACGAGCGGGTGTGACAGATTGGTATCAGAGAATCGATTGTAGTGAACCAGGATTCTTTCTCGAGTCTAAGTCTACAATCACTAGGGACCTCTCACGAAAACCTCTTGTTCATGTGGAACAGATTATAAATACAATTTGACAGGTCAAAAGGTTTTCATTGCATAAACATTTTTCAAGGTCCACTACAACAAAAATTCACTTCACATAAATCAAGTGAGGACATTTCCATGGGTGAAGTCTATGAGAAATAGACACATTACATTAACATACTATGTGCCTACAATACATTACATTATCAGTTTACGCATTATAAACGGTTTACAAGTTCAGCTTATGCAAAGATAGAAATCCTTGTTAGATAGGATTTTACATGATTATATATATAAGTCTTTCATATATGTGTTGTACGAAATATTTGGCAAGAACAAAATACCTTCGACTTCAAACTCTATTATTATTCTTTACTCGCACGATGAAAATATCGACCTCACGTCTACTGCGGAGCTTATGGCGAACATGATTTCTAAGTGATATCTTAAACTTAATTCCATAAAAATATGGTTGCTTTCTTGCGAATGCTGAGATGCCTGACCATGATAATGACGACGAGGCGGAGGTGGTAACCTTGGACAACAACTCCATTAGTGGGACGAGATCCCTGTGACTCATACTAATCAAGGTAGATATACTCTTGTCCTTACAAGGAAGATGAAGTACTCATCTTGAAGGTGCCTCTTCAGTTGTTATTGTTACAGATTCTTTCCATTCCTATTTCATCTAACGTCGTACCGTTCTGCGAGTAATGACAACGAACGTTGACACGTGAGCTATCACGAAGGTCCCTCCTATGTTGAAGGTATATTGACAATAGTGTTTCATCTCTTATTGATCGGCTGCTTCGTACGAGAGAACGCTAGGGTGACCATGCAAGGCAATTTATTATTACGGTGGCCAACGTAATAACAACTTGTCGTGCATGGGAATTCTGGTGGACTCTGCGCGCCAAGCTAATGATCACTATTCATTCAAAATTCTTAAGTTATTACTTGAGATTCAATTTTTCTTATCTATTAGAACACGAAATGTGGTGGTTAGTATAATACCCTACAATACCATACAATACAATACAATACAGGAAGACAACACGTATTTGTTCACACCTAACATTCGATCTATATCACGATTCATTTTAGACTAGTCATTTAAACAAACAAAACTTGTTAGCTACTCATGGAGGATTTTCCTCAACATTCTCGAAATTCTTGAACATGGCTTGGTTCCAGGGTGTCTATGACACTTTATCCTAGTTTACCTTACCTTACCTTATCATATTCCACCTTATCATATTTATTGGAAATGATACAATAAATTTCGTCGCTTGACATTTGTCTTTTCCCAAGGAATGGTATGGCATGAGCCATGCTGCAACTCCCTCATTGCATTATATTCGACATTTCTGGAGATTCTAATAATCTTGCTAGAGCTCGTGAAACTCAAGCACTATTACCATAATTTTCACATGGACAAATAAGACAAAGAATTTTCTCTACTTCGGACGATCGAGGTCATAGAGTAGGGAACACATATTATATGGACAAAGACCACTAGTTGGTTTTCCCTCCTCAACGAATTATTTCTTTGCCACTAAAACATATAACCAATACACACAAAAGGCACTACGCATTTTGGTTGCGGTTATTCACATTATCATTTATTCAAACATGTATGAACAATACGATCTTGAGGATTTTATGACCAATTTCCTTCTTCATTCTTGGGCACATGATAGACTATATTTATCCAAAATATATGTCTAGATTCTTTTAATGGTGTATATTAAAAAGATCATGGCGCCAGGAGGAAGGTCTACACCCAAAAAGGGGTTAACTAATCAACATCTCACAGTCAAACTAAAGTTCTTATGGAATAACACGAGGGTGCAGAATTTGCACAACATGAGGTTAATCGGGATGACACTTGTGACGGTACTGGTGGTACTGGTAGTTCAAGTGATTCAAATCCTGAGGGATCGGGAATGAGTAGCAATGCCATACCAGGAGATGCGACCACACAAGGCCTTAATTTTAAGACTTTTCGGACTGTAAGCGGCAAGACCTCGTTAATACGAGAGGTGCGGTAGGTTCTGTCTGCCACAAAAAGACAATGAAGTCGGTTAGTCATACTAGGAAACACATTCCTGAGTAGATAATTAGATACACAGAGAGTCTCCTGCTGAATGCAACCTTAACTTGGTGGAATCTCCAGGTACAAACGCTAGGAAGAGATACAGTGGAGAGGTTGTCGGGGGAAGAACTCAAGGATCTTATACCAGAAGAGTATTGCTCACTGATTTAAATTCAAAGGTTGGAAACAAAATTCTAGAACTCGATCATGATTAGAGCCAGCATTGTTGGTTATAATCGAGGCTTTCACGATCTCTCAAGGGTTGCTTCCATACTGCGTAACACCCGAATTCAAACGCATTGCGCGTTACATTTGGGATTTAGCCCTGGAGATCTGAGGCATGACCGCATCATCCCACCCTACCTCAATCACTCAAACAGTAGTTACTCGACACGTTTCCAATCAACCAACATTTCACATCCATGTTATTTAATACTGGTGCCAATTTTAGCTTCATCTCGATATTTCACATACATGAGTTTCATGGCTAGGGACAAGATTGTCCTAGCTACAATTAGGGAATGGTTATCCTACATCTAAACATATGGTTGGGTTATCCAACATCTAAACATATGGATTGGGTTATCCTACATTTAAACATAGAGTTCCTAAAAATATACAGTGAAGTCCTCTCCACACTGAATTCCAAATGTACTTGGCCTAGAGTCAAGTAAGCTAGACGTCTCCTCATTCTATAGAATTGGCAAACGGTAAATTAGCCGAGTCAGGAGTAGAAATTTCATATCGATCTCTTACCCATTGAGTTGGGTATTTTCGACGTAGTGGTTGGCATGGATTGGCTATCCAATAATCAAGCCGAAGTCTTCTGTCATGAGAAGATCATTCGCTTACCACTACCGAACGAAGATACACTTGTTATCCATGGAGAGAAGCGCAACACATCATTGCGGATCATCAATTGCATGAAGGCACAAAAGTGCTTACGAAAAGGTTGTACTGACTTCCTAGCACAAGTTGTCGACAAGAAGGCCGTTGGGCCACAGCTGACAGATATTCCTGTGGTAAAAGAATTTCCTGAAGTCTTTCCTGAAGACTTGCCAGGACTACCATCATATCAACAAGTCGAGTTTCACATCGACTTTGTACCGGGAGCCGCACCCGTAGCCAAATCTCCATGTCGATTAGCACCTTCTGAACCTTGTAGTTGACCGAATAAGGATGTTGTGAGTTCATAACCCCCACTCTTTACCATTATACATCTTTATAAAGGTTTTGGGGGTGGAAAGACATGCAAGCTTTGCAAAAATGCACAACATTTCGATGAATGAAAATTCATATTTCTAAACCATGTTACAAATGAATTTTCAACTAACTCAAATGGTTTATGAAAGGTTCTAGCTTCTACTCTAAGATAGACTTACGATCGGAGTATCATCAGTTATGAATTCAAGAGGAAAGCATACCGAAAACGGCTTTGAAAATTCGTTATGGTTATTACGAGTTTCTCGTTATGCCTTTTGGTTTGACGAAAGCAACAGTGATCTTCATGGATTTAATGAATCATGTGTGCAAGTCGTACCTTGACAAATGTCATAGTATTTATTGACGACATATTAATATACTCACGATTGATTGACTGATGAACACGAACAACATTTGAGAACCAATTTGGAGCTACTAAAGAAGGGGAAACTATACGCGAAATTTTCCAAGTACGGATTATGGATTCGTGAGGTACAATTTCTCAGGCATGTAGTGAACGAGAAAGGCATTCAAGTAGACCCATCTAAGATTGAAGCAAATGAGAATTGGGAAGTGCCCAAGACTCCAACTAGAGTCCGACAATTTTTTTTTTTGAGATTAGCGGGATATCATCAGAGATCTATTGAGATTTTTTTTTAAATTACTCAATTGCTAACCTCCCTCACCCATAAAGACAATAAATGCGCCCCAATCGAAAAACAAGAAATAGCATTACAACTTATTCTTAAGATTGGTACATAGCATTTTACAATCTTATCATTATCCGACGATACCGATGACTTTGTTGTAAACTATGTTGCTTCGCATCAAGGATTAGGCTGCGTAGTCGTGCAACATGAAAAAGTTATCGTGCACACGTCGCGCCAATTAAAAAGTTCATAAGAAGAACTATACCACTCTCGACCTTTAGTTAGGCGCGGTGGTATTAGCTTTAAAAATTATGGCGACATTATTTATATGGTACTCAATGCATTATTTTCACGGATCATAAAAGTCTTCAACACATATTCAACCAAAAAGAATTAAATATCCGTCAACGATGTTGGGTTGAATTGTTGAACGACTATGATTAGGAAATAAAGTACCATCCGGGCAAGGCAAATGTTGTAGCTGACGCCTTGAGCCGCAAGGAGCGAGTTAGAACACTGAGAGTTCAAGCATTAGAGAAGATGATTCACAAGCGCTCAAGGAAGAGCATATTCAAGCAGAAACACTTCGAGGCATGAAGGAACAATTAGCGCCGAAAGACGAAGGAACTTTATACCTTATGGGTCGAAAATAGGTTCCATTCTTTGGCGGCCTTCGAGATGATATTTTGAGGAAGCACATAGGCCTAAGTATTAAAAGAATACTATTGGTGGCCTAACCTCAAAAGTGATATCGCGACTTATGTCGGAGAATGCTTGACTTACGCAAAAGTCAAAGCTGAATATCAGAAACTCTTGGACTTGTTACAACAAACCGAGATTTCCGTTCGGAAATGGGAACAAATATCGATGGACTTCATTACGAAGTTACCCAAGACCTCATGCGGTCATGACATGATTGGGTAATCATCGATAGACTAACAAAGTCCGCACACTTCTTACCAATTCGGGAGGAGGATAGTATAGAGACACTAGCAGAACCTTATCTCAAGGAAATAGTGGCTCATCATGGAGTACCCATTTAAATCATCTCAGACCAAGACGGTCGCTTCATTTCACGAATTTAGAAGTCAATTCAAGAGGCCTTTGGATCTCATTTAAATCTAAGCACGATCTTTCATCCACAAACTGACGGCCAGAGCGAACGGACAATCCAAACATTCGAAGATATGCTTCGTGCATGTGTTATGGATTTAGGCGGCAACTGGGATACTCATTTACTTTTGGTTGAGTTTTCCTACAACAACAGCTACCATACAAGCATACAAGCTAAACTGTTCGAAGCTCTTATGATCGAAAGTGTCGCTCACCGCTATGTTGGGCGGAAGCGGGCGATAAACAACTAATCGGTCCGGAATTATTCCAAGAGACTACGGATAAATCTTTCAGATCAGAGACCGTATCAAGGCGGCTCGCGATCGACAAAAGAGCTACGCGGACAAGAGACAGAAGCCATTACCTTTCGAGATCGGAGACCAAGTCTTATTGAAAGTCTCGCCTTGGAAGGGCGTAGCGAGGTTCGGTAAGCGTGGGAAGCTTAACCCTCGTTATGTAGGACAATTTGAAATCTTAGAAAAGATTGGCACTGTTACCTACAACTTTAAGGTACCAGGCGAACTAAGTAGTGTACACAACACATTTCATGTGTCGAATCTTAAGAAGAGTCCAACACAAGAAACGGTTATCATCCCGACGGATGAAGTTCACATTGATGACAAACTCCAATTCATAAAGCACCTGTTAAGGTCATGGACCGGAAGGTCCGAAGGAGTCGTAACATATTAGTAAAAATTCGTTGGGATTCTTGACACGGACCCGAATATACTTGGGAACGTGCAGATCGAATCAAAACCAAAATATCCTCACCTGTTAGAGTAGTCTCCTGCAAAGGATGACTCTGTTTGAATTTCGGGACGAAATTCTCAATAACAGGGGGAGAATGTGACAAATGGCAAATAACCGGAAATTCTGTACAGTCTAATCACTATTCTTAGTATATAATCTCATGCAATTAGCATAATTTAATTACGTAACTGTGTCGTACATTAGACGACAGTGTTTGGAGAAGAAAACAATGAGATAATATATGTTGGTTTTCGTCGTATTGCGAAATCAATTAATTAATGTCCTAAAAGTGTTGGTAAAAAGTGCTGCGTGCACTATTCACGGTCACACTATTCATGCCAGCAAAACCGTGAAAACAGAACGAAACAAGGAAAAACGACACACAGCTAACATAACTGAGTCCGTTTATATAAGAAAACACTAATACGAAAACATATCTTACAAAGATACAAGACTTTCCGGTACAACGCCCTAATCGCTAAATCGTCCGTTTCACTAAAAATAAGACAATTTTAAATCGTCCAAAATAATAATTTAGCATTTCCGGGACTCCGGAAATATGACAAATGATGATAAACATATGGAAACAATATGAGGATATTAATGGGGTGTCCGAAACATAAGCTTTCGATGCTGCGTTGCAACCCCCACAACTTGTCCGTTTCTACACCGACAAGCTAATAAACGACATTTCCGACATCGAAATCAACCAAATGAAAGCTTTGGTGAACTAGTTAAGCTTATTTTGAGATTCCAAATCCCTTTATACATCTCTTGGTTGCGGATTTACGACTTACGGAAAAACTTTGTCGGTAAGAATTAAAAGTGTTTTTATAGAACCGACGACCAAACGGAAGTCGTTTAAGATGTCAAAATATAATTTCTACTAGTTTAGTGAATTTGTTAATAATAAATAACATTCCGAATCACTAATTACCCCCTAATGGTGAAAGATTACCCTAATCACCATACTTAGCCTAATTACCAAAATATCTAGATATTTTGGTAACTTTTATAAAAAAAATAAAAAATAAAATAATAATTACACTTTACCCCCCCCCATGTTCACGTTTTTTTTATGGGTCCCACACCCATATTTCACATGCAAAAATATCTAGACATTTATTTAATTATCCAAGTGTTAAAAGAATGGATGATTAAAGTCATGAAACACTTATCTTAACTAGATATTTTCTACATATTCACACCATCATTTTCATACACTTAACCTCTCATATTCCTTCACTAAAATTCAGCCATGAACACCTTCATTCATCTTTATTTTCTAGCCATTTTCTTGATGATCAAGGTGTACTTTCATGGAAGTTATGAAGATCTAAGACATCTCCAAGTTGAAGCATCCGTTTTCATCCATTCTAGAGCTTTCAACCATCATAATTTTCATCATCTTTGCTCATCATATTCATCAAGATCATCCCTAGCCTAGTGCTAGAAGTGAGCTTCTAAATCTATTTTTTTCCATACTTATTATGATATGATTGTTAATATAACTAGAGATAACAAAATAATCATACATAATAAACCTGAAAATACAAAGAAGCAAAAATAATAATCATGATATATTTATGTTTGTTTATGTTGTGATCTAAGACTTGTTATTTACATATTTGATCTTGTTATGATGATTATGATATGAATAATTTGTTAGATGATGTTTTAAAAATATGATCTAACAATTATACATGAATATGTTAAAGGGTTATATGAAACTTAATGTTTAATGAATGAACATATATTTTTTTGATGTTATAAAAGTGTGTAAAGTATTTTACTAAAAATCATGCTTTTTGAAAGATTTATAAAAGAAACATACAAGATGGGTTTTCTATAAAAGTTTGGCAAAACTAGAAGTAAAGTATGATTTTTAAACTAGTAAACATATGTAAAGATCATACTAAAACCCTACATGTTTATGAGTTCATCTTGTTAAAAAGTTGTTATGAATCTCATGTGTTTTTGTTTAGAAAATAATATGTTAATAAACATGGCAAAGTTCATATATCAAAGGAAAAGGAACTATGGCCAAATTTTTCTTTGAAATCATACGCTAGAAAAATTATCATTTTTAACAAAGTCTTTACAAGATTAGAAAGTGGTCTTTCTAGAAACAAAAATAGATATAAATATATATTTTTGGGAAAATATATATTAGTGATCTTAACAATTATGTACTATGTGTTTATTATTTATATTAGTTATGTACAAAAGTTAGGGATTTGATAACAATGATACAAATAAATACAAGACACATTTACAAGTAAAGACTTACAATAATACAAATATACGCACTTGAATACAATTTGCGGATCATTCTGACATCGGATACAACTTATGGACAATTCGGACGACGGGCGAATCTTTGAACATATCGCCATTCCGAGGAGTTACTACGACGTTTAGGCGATCTTTCGACGCGGACACAAAAATTACGTTACCATTAACAAAATTCGGACATTTTGAAACTTATAAAAACTATTATGTTTTTATTTACTAAAAAGTATACTTAGTGATTTTTATAAAATGTTTTTTTTATAAAAATGAAAGACTTACACTTCTTAATGGGCTATTTTATACAAATGGGCTTACATTTCTTAATGGGCTTATCTTCATAATGGGCTTAACATAAATACATGGGCTAAGCTCAATATCAAAAACTCATGGGCTAAGCCCAATACCAAACATATGGACCAAGGCCCAATAATATTAAGCCTAACACTATTTAAGCCCAACACTATTTAGGCTCAACACTATTGAGGCCCAACACTATTTGAGCCCAATAACATGAATTCTTGGGCTAAGCCCAATGACATTTAATTGGTAAAATTACAATTATACAATTTACTTATACAAGACACGAAATCAATAAGACAAGACCCAATGATACAACTCACAAGATACAAGATTACATACATATATATATATATACATATATTTGGTGAAATATATATATAACAGTTTAAAAATTCATACATCTAATACATAGTTCAACAAATAACAAAGAAATACAAGTCTTAATACATATTCAAGATAGAAGACTTGTACATGAGTCAATA
Organism: Helianthus annuus; assembly: GCF_002127325.2. Lineage (NCBI taxonomy): Eukaryota > Viridiplantae > Streptophyta > Magnoliopsida > Asterales > Asteraceae > Helianthus > Helianthus annuus. The sequence goes on along the minus strand of NC_035435.2, from coordinate 103,842,440 downwards.
CAAAGACCGTAGTGTCTAACAATGCTAGGACCTTTGTAGGTTGTGATACAATTCAAGGACAATGCAAGTGAGGTTACAGTTACATACAGTTTACGGAATGCAATTCTGTGAGTTCATGTCCCCTTTTCGTCTTAAATGCTTTTCAAGCTTTACAACTATCGGGGAAAATACATGTACAATAGTATGATAAGTCAAGGAATGAAACACCATAGATCATGTGAGAAATTAGGGCCATAACTAAAGCTCCATTAATCCAAGTTTGGACCAAGGAACAAAAGGGTTAGATCTAATGGGTTTTGGCGAGCCCCACTCATGGCCATTCGTTTGCTTAGGAGTGCTTTTGTTGCCCTGCGACATGGTGTCGATACAAATAAAATCGTCTAGGGTTGGATTGCTTCCTATTTCGTCACACATATTAATGTCCTCGCGAAACATTAATGATCAACGATTTCATTAACGCTTTTCATATTACATTTGTTACAAATACATCTTACATGCGGGTTTTATACAAATACATTTCATACAGATAAAGCGCATGGTTTTTATACAAATACATTTCATAATTGACAGATACATCTTATACAACTAAACTGCATGAACTCGCTCAACTTTTGTTGATGTTTTCAAACTTACATGTATTTCAGGAAATTAGTGGACCATGTAGATATTTCAGTCAAGAAAAACAAGTATCCAGACTCCATGCCAACTATTGAAGGGTTTGCCCGTTATATACCGCCTCTTTGCGGTAATATAGTGGTTAAAGCCTTGACATTTTAGGACTTACATTTTGGTGTACGAAACAATGACAGTTTCTTTTCAGTTGATGGTTTGTAAACAATACACTAAACTTATGTTGTGTTATTTCGAACAAATTATGGTAATGGCATTGGAGCATGTTTTATTCATTTAGTATGTTCACTTATATTGTTATGCAATGAGAACCGATCAGATCACACCTCGCGCTTCCGCTACGAGCGGGTGTGACATTTGAGGGGTTCGGTATGCTAAAATAAACTTATTTGATCAATAGAGACTAAAAGCGTCAAAAGTGCATAAGTTTGCATTTTCGCACATATCTTACGTCCTGAATACATTCGGACATCCAAAAATCTATGTAAGCATTAAAATATTTTATTTTAGTGTTTGGCATAAGAAAAATTCCATTCGTCGCGTAATTTGGATCGTTTTTGTGTTCATTACGATTTCCGTCGTAATTAACCGAACAACACAGCCGTACGACCAAACGAACCGACATCCGAGATGTTTTTGAGCATATTTTAAGTTCCATATACTTTAAGTTTATTTTAGAGCCTTGAAATGGGGTTAACTGGGCTTAAAAGTGCAAAAAAGATCAAGTTTTACAAGTGCAGGGACTATTTTTAAAATTTCTGGCAGATACATTGAACTTGGTCCACTTTTGAGATTTGATGGTTTTAACCCATGGTTTTGCAATACCATGGGCTAATATTCAATGGTTCTTATTATACCATGGACTCATTCTAGGGGCTCCCATGGTTTTACAAAACCATGGGCACATGTGTACGGTTAAGATTAAAGCACGTTATTCGACGAACGATCTTAACGGTTCCATGAAATCTATAAATACCCCTCCATTCTCATTTGCAAAACCCACATTTGAATCTGATTTTGGCCCTCTAAGTTGGAGTTCATACTTCATACCTGAGGGTAAATCGGATCAAATCTTGCGGGGACCTTCTGTAAGTTTTCTTTTGTGCTTTTCTTTCATTTTAGCGTTAAAGTCAAACTGTGTTTGACTTTCTGCATTGACCAGTTTATGGTCAATGCGAAGTTCGTTTGAACTTCATAACGTGAGCGTAATCACGATGGTTATGGTCCCTAGTGACTATACCTACTGATTACCACGTTATCTAGGCTCAGTGACGAGTCGTAGTTTCGGCCAAAATGCGTATTCTTGCGTATTTTGTAACCAAACTACTTTTGGGTATCAAGACCCTTTGTGTTGATACCAAACCTGTTTTTAAACTTTGTTAAACATGTTTTAACATGTTTAACTCATCACTTTTAGAATTGTGCTTGTCTAGGGTCGTAAAGGTAAGCGATCTAAACAATCGCTTATGCTTTCGAACCCGACCCATTTGGTCGATCATTAGGATCCGAACAAACACTTTAGGTGACCATAGTTGTATAGGGAATAACCTTCCGAGGTTATACCTTTTGGTCACTTCGTTTAAGTAGTTGTATGATAGGTAGTTTATATGCCTTAGGAAAATTACCAAAATACCCTTTTTGCGCCAAAATTCATTTTAAGCATATGTAACATAACTTTTGACATCTAAACTGATTTGGCAACAATATTAAACATGTTAAGGCATATTTTACTTGTCATAGGGCTAGTTAGGTGGTCCGAACGCGTTTTACGCAAACGACGCGTTAAAGTAGCATAAGCTACCTAAACGGGTCGTAACGGGTCAAAAACACTTAGGATAGGTTTCGTTTTAGTATATAGGCTTTGTTAAACCATATTACATAAGTTCCCACACTTTTTTGGTTTACAAACCCTCGTACTACCCGATCCTCCGATAGGTCCGTTTATTAATGTAGATACTTATATTAGGTGCCGTTTGAATCCTTGATTTTCTAGCTTTGCTTGGTGGATATCTAAAGTCTATTGAGCAATCTCAAGTGAGTACATAGTCTCCTCTTTTACTGTTTTCAAACTGTTTTGGGGTGAAACACATGTGCCTACTTGTTACTTTCATGCTTTTCATGTTTTCATATCATATACTTGCTATGTTCATTAGTACACTATTAGTACATGATTTCATTATGTTTTTGCTATGTATGTCCTTGTTGCATACTTAGTACATTTGATTTACATGACATTTTATGCTACGTATGTTCGTTTAGCTCTTACTTAGTACATTGTTTTACATTACCTTTTCATGCTATGTATGTTCATCATACTTAGTACATTTGTTTTACATCACATGCTATGTATGCTCATTTGTTGCATACTTAGTACATTTACATCACATCACATGCTTACATTTTGGTATGACATTTGGTTTGTTTAAATGGGACAATATACATTCATTAACATTGATCACGCTGTTCGTTAGTAGGTGGTGGTACCATAGGAATTGACAACTCCCGTTCCTGACATCCTAGGTATGTTTGGATGGAAGGAATGACCGAATTCGATATACATTTACACAGATAGACCTTTAAATTCGTTTAGGGGTTTATTGCCACAGTCGCAAGGCTTGAATGTATGCATTTTACAACACCGCATAGATGTTTGTATCAGTATAGCATGCATTTCCACAAAACATAACTTTGATTTAAACCAAGTTTTACTTCAATACTTTGTTTTGTGCATTTTACCTATGGTTTAGTTGATGCATTTCACTAGCCATACATATCATTTTGGTTACACATTACATGATTTACATTTGACACACAAACATTTTTGACATAGGTTATACATTACATGATTTACATTTGACACATAAACATTTTTGACATTTGTTATACATTACATGATTTACATTTTGACATAAACATTTGACATATTATTCAAAACATTTGGCAATTGGTTTAAACATAGACATTTTACATTGGTGGTTTGTTTGGGTAAGTGATTTAAGTAACGAGTCGTGTGTAATATGATACAAGCATGGTGGATACGCCGCTGGTACTTCCTATATATAAGTGTTTGTATGATATTACATATCGCAACATTGTTTAAATCATTTCAGTTTAGACATATAACATATTTTTCACAAGACATTGATTTACAAAGAACTTATTTTATACAAACTCATTTTTACTTGGTTATTCATTTAACCTTACATTACTCTTTTACATATCATCTACCTTATCATCGCTTTTCAAATGATTTATAAAATAAAAACATTTTACAAGGATCATGACTGACTTTTGTTAAACAACTTTTTTTCTAAACTTATAAGTCATGAATCCTAAAGCAAGAAAACCTATGTACTCGTCAGCATTTTTATGCTGACGTACCTACTTTCACATGTGTTTCAGGAGATGATGCATAGGATTGGTCAAGATACACATAGGCGGACTTGGGCCTTAGTGACAATAACAGACGCAAGACTAGTTAATTATGTTATACTTCTTTGTTTGTTACGACATTGTAACTCATTTAATCAATAAAAAAAAATTTCAATTTTTCCATGTGTTATGAAACAATGATTCTGTTACAACACTCCCCGACGATTCCGCCACGTTTTGTTGTTTTACGTGGTCAGGGTGTGACAGAAAAGTTGGTATCAGAACTCATGGTTATAGGGAATTAGGGTATTAGTAATGCTTTAACCTAGTCCATAACCTTCCTAGGACCCTAACATGAATTTACTTACGCTTATTCATAAAACAATACCGTCACCTATCCTTAGGCGACAACCACAACAAGAACATAAATTTCAAAACCACTTTGAAAAGCAATCATCTGTTCTAGGATGATTGATTATAAGGTTTTGAACCCTCTAAGTCTTCAAATCTCGTCAAAGTTTGGGTCTTATAATGTGAACACGTGCAAACTGGAAGGGTGAACGCATGTACTCTGAGTTTTCTGCCTAAGGCTAGAGTGTTCGTACAAATCCGCAGTATCGGACCAGTCACTCTTACCTGGGAACTCTTGGGGTGAGTGTTCACTTATAGGCAAGCATGTCTTCTGCGATACATTATTATGACCCGCTTGCTTTGATTTATCACCGTCTCATTTGTTTGCCTTAGGTAACAAACAAATGATCGCAATTCGTATGCATTGCCTTTCTGTTTTGTTTATCCGATAACATTTCATTTGTTGCTTCTTATGTCTTTCATTTTCTTCTAGAATGTCTCTTCATCTCAACAACGGTCAAATGTCCGAGCAAACAGCCAAATTTGCCCAGCAAATAGGCGAAGTGATACTGAAGTCTGTGGATCTAGGCAGTTACACCTAATCAAGCGGGACCTAGCCAGGTGGTGACGCCACCAGCTAGGAAGCCGTACTTGGGAGCTGCCCCATGGTGCAAGCAATGCAACCGTCATCATTTAAACCTCATACCCTATTCCAAATGTACCTACTATGGACGGTTGGGACATTTGATTAGCATATGCCACTTTGCTATCCAAAACAAAGCTGTTACAAACCTTGCTACTACCCAACTCCAAGTCAACCCTACTCAAGCTCGTTTCCCGTCTGGTACTTGCTACAACTGTGGTGAGACGAGCCATTTCTGGAACAAATGCCCGAAGATTGTCAATGCAAATCCAACCCTTGGATAAGCATTTGGCCGAGCAAAAGATGTTGCTGTCTTATGCCTTTGTTTCTATTGTTTTCTTGCATTGTGAAACAATATGTTTTGTTCATAAATAAAAGTCGTTGTTTGCAATTCTGATATACAAATGTAGTTACATGTGTATATGGTATTTCCCTATGATACCTTGATGTGCGTGAACTGTGTTATAATTTGGATGTATATTTTAAGCCCTTTTTACACTTTTTAGCCAAGTTTTAAATTTATAAAACACGATATTTACTAACACTAAACACACATATGGGCAAGTGCACCCATCGTGGACGTAGTATAGTGTTGGTAAGATACCGAGGTCGTCCAAGGACACAAGAGCTTTTAGTACCGGTTTATGCTCAACGTCTAATCAAATCAAAATGTTAGAAAAAGATTTTTAAACTAAGAAAATAAAACTAACTAAATGCTGAAAAATAAAATAAAAATAAAAACAGATAGACAAGATGAATCACTTGGATCCGACTCGTGTATTAGTATAACCTTTGATTATTTTCGCACTTGTTTAAGAGATTATCTTAGTTATTGTAGTAGGCCCCTCTTTTGAAGGCGACGTTACCCTCAACCCAGTAGTTTGAGTCAGCAAGGATACAATCCTAAAGGGTCGGATTATTGAAAGATAATGAATTAAGTTATTAATGCAAATTATGGTAGGCCCCTCTTTTGGAGGTGACGTTACCCTCGACTAAGTAGTCTGAGTCAGCAGGGATACAGTCCTAAATAGCCGGGTTATAGTATTAATAGTAGTTTACTTATGAGGGGGTCAAAGAGTTTGGATCCCCGCCATCCAATACCTTTGGGTATTGAAGGAGATCCTACTAAATTTGACCCAGGTCCCTTGCAGGACCTCTAAACGCTGAACAAGGGCAAGACCCTTAGTAAACCGTTCCCTTAACCCCCGACCAGGTAGCCAACATACCTCCATATAGACCATGGAGATATGAATGGTGAAAATCTTTTATTTTGTATAGACAGTAAAATAATGCCAAGACACCACGGACAAACGATAAGGAAAAGTCACCTTCAACATAAGAAACTAGTTATTAAAGTCATTAATACAAAACAAATAAAAAGTGCAAAAGATTAAAAATAAAAAGTATTATACTAAAGACTTGTCTTCACCAAGTGATGTAAGAGACTTAGGCAAGCATGGCCTTGATTGTCAAGAACTCTTACGATCAATCTTGGATCCCGAGACGACTCACACACTCTATGATGGACAATGGATGATGGTGGTGGATGATGGTGTTGTGATGGTGGTGGGTGGTGGATGAAGTGTGAGAGAGGTGGTGTGCCAAGGGATGCGTTGCAATGAATCCAAGCACTCCTATTTATAGGCTGAACAGAGGCCTGGGCACGGCCCCGTGTCCGCTGGGCACGGCCCTGTGCCTTTCTAACACTATCTCTCCTGATTAATTGTAATTCGCGATTACAATTAATGCGCCTGCAGTACTTTGGGCACGCCCCCGTGTTCACTGGGCACGGCCCCGTGGTGAGCAATAGAAGCTTCTACAGGTTTGTCTTTTCTGCTGCTTCTTAGGCACGGCCCCGTGCTTGCTGAGCACGGGGCGTGTTCAGTCTTCTGCCTTCTCTGTTTTGCTTGGGAGGATGCTGTTGAGGGGTCGGGCAATCCACTTTTGTTCCTTTTCTTGTATTTATGCTAGATTTAGCTGTCTTTTTGCTTCTTTTGTTAATTTGAGCTCATTTAATCCTGAAAATACAAAAGGAAGACAAAAACACACTTTTTCCAACATTAGTACTTAAAAAGGGTTAGTTTTATGCCTCATTTGATGTAATTTATATGTTGCATTTTACACACATAAAATATCCCCACACTTGAACTTTTGCTTGTCCTCAAGCAAAACTCTTTAATATGTGGCTTACACTCCCAAATGGAATGGGTAGAAGAGAAGGTTTTGGCTTATCATAGAGTGTCGGGAATCCAAGATCTTTATTAGGTTTTATTTTTATTTATTTACAATCATATTTGTCATGATTTATTAAAAACTTTTCATAAGGTAAATTATTTATTAAGGCATAACATACCTTTCGAAAATTCCATTTATATACAAGTTCACATACCTCACGGGAGAAATCACTCACACTTGGCCGAAGGTGTATTTTTAGTGAATCACTCGAGAGCGGCATGGAACTTATTCCTACCATAAGCTTGCCAAGCAATCAATCCTCCTCCTTTTTAACTTTCTACCTTTGTAAATATCAAGAGGACTTTTTGGGGTGAAGGGTTAGGCTTGGGCTAAAGGTGGGTAATTGGGTTAGTGGTTAGTAGAAAAGGGCGAAAGTCGTAAAAAGCGTTGGTTTTGGTAAAACATTTTGTTTTTGTGACTTTTTATTTTAAATGAAGTATTTCTCAAACAATCTTTTGTTTGAGGAGCTTTGTTTATTTATTTCTAACTTCATTGTAAATATTTTTTTTTTGGTCACACGAAAACCGAGCTTGTTACTAAAATAAAGGTAAAAATAAAAAGGGTTTTTGGTGGGTAAAAAGGGTTTTGGGTTAAGAAATGAAAAGGTTAAGGCTCAAAGGGGTTAACTAGGGGGAGTTTTTGGGTAGGTGAAAAGAAAAATAAAAATAATGGTGTTGAAAGAAAAAGGGTTAGTCCTAATGCCTCCATCATTTACTTACTTGGGTTTAAGTTGGTAAGGACCGGGAATGAATTGTCGTGGCAAGTTCTAGAGTCGTAAGAACCAAGCGATTCACACAAGAAACGATAAATGAGCATAGTTAACGTAAAGATGTATATTTGTATGCTCAATAAAGGCTCAAAACTCACTTTTGTGGGAATGGGTTTTTATGTGATCAAGTATATATAATCGAATTTTAACTAAGCTTGTCATGCCGTTTCATAATTTTCTTATGTTGGTTCTTTTTATCACGACGCTATCGGTTGTAAACTTGTAAAAATATAACCTTGTTAGTCTTAGAATTCCCAACTTAAACTTTAGACAAGTAAAAAAAATGAAAATTTTTGAAAAAATTTGGGGTGATTAGCGGTTCCAATAGAATTTTGTGTAAGGCTGTTATTAGGACTTGCAAAATTCAAGGTTTTAGCATCCCCCCACACTATTACACATTGTCCTCAATGTATCCCAAAAATAAATTTTTAGGTTGATTGAATGTGTAACATGGTGTTAAAAGCAAAAATTTATGTTACTGGCAGTCTGGACACGGCCCCGTGGGGACCGGGCACGGCCTCGTGTTCAGGTGCCAGTATCAATAATTTAAAGAAAAGAAACAGAAGCCTGGACACGGGGGCGTGTTCGGTGAACACGGCCCGTGTCTAGTTACCTGAACTGGGCATTTGTCTGTAGGGTGTTCAGCACGGGGCCGTGTTGGCTGGGCACGTCCCGTGCTGAACTTACTGTAATGGAGAAATTGTTGTCGGGTGGCCTTGTTTTTGTGCATGGGGCCATGTTTCTCGTTTCCCTTTTCATCCTTAACCACCATGAGTGTGTTTTATTTATTATGACACCATTCAAACTTTAAAACCATCATTCCATTAAAATCATAGAGAGATCTTACATAACGTTCCTAAAAAGAAAAATAAAAAGAAACAAAAGAAAAATCTTAACTAATTAGGTCAGGAGGTGCACAAAGTTATCATAAAGAGTCCTACTATTTGTTAGGAAAATTTCGGGAATAGTTTCCCGATGTAGTAGTACTCTCGGCCGATGGTTTTCTTCCTAAATGTTGTTAAAGCCATTCCTCTATCTTCCTTGGGAGGAAGAAGGCGGCTTCATTCTCCTCAACACCTTGTGGAGGAGGGGGAATAATCACCGGGACTCCTTGCACTATCCCTTGCGGAGGCTCCGGGTGTATGGCGTACCATTCGGCGGGTATGATGACTTCGGGGACCACGTTCCACGCCCTTTGGGTTATTATAGGTACCAAAGGAGGAGAGGCGAGGAGGTTTAACCTCTGGTGCAAGAGGTTTACCTCTCGGAGACATCCCTCCAGTCCCACCGTTAGATGGTTGATACAGTCGACCAATGCTTCTTCCACCCCCGTCATTTCATCAATAGCCTCTCTTAGGGCGTAAACATAGTTTACAATAGAGTCTTCTGCCGTTGATGATCTCCTCCCCTGTCGGTTATTTCTTGATGAAGACGCTCCGCTAGTTCTTCTTGCCATTTCTGGGAAATAGACCGAAGAGAGTTCAATTTTCATGAAACAGAACCTCGGACACGGCCCCATGCTTGCTGAGCACGGCCCCGTGTCCAGTTGTCTGCAGGTTTTGAGATCAAGGAATCTTGGAGTTTTAAATTATTTTTATGGTTTTTATTCGAGTTTTAAGCACAGATAATTTAAAACAGAGTTATATAACTTACTTTGAGTAAGATCCCTTGGATAACAACCTTACAAACTTCACACCAAAGGCTGGAATCATGGAGTTTCCAAGCTTTAGTGGAGGAGATGTTATGAAAAAGTGAAAGAGAAGGCAATGAATAGAAGTGGAAAAAACAAGAGGGTTCTTTGGAACCTTCTTTTAGAACTTACCTAGGATAGTATGAGTGAAGATCCCAGGAATCTCTGTCTTTTGAAGTGGTAAAAAATGAGCAGGAATCAGGCTGCATTTAAAGAAAACGACATCGCACTGGACACGGCCCCATGTTGGTTGGACACGGCCCCGTGTGCAGTTAAAATCCTGACACATTTTGTCTGTGTATTCTGACGAAATCAGCAGAGAATCTTTTAGGTGGGCACGGGGGCGTGCCGACCTGGACACGGCCCCGTGTCTAGAAGCTGTCTTATGGAGTTTCTTTAATTTCTAAGGAACTTATTGATATCGGGTGGTTCCTTACTGGTTGGAACAACCCCAAAGTGCCTAAGATACCTTAATTGTCCTAGACTAAGGCGAGAACGCAAGAGGTTGTCGGTGAGGGTAATTCCTATTTTTATTCTAGGTGGACAAGTGTGACACCCCAGGAAAACCAGTGAACGATACCTAGCTTCCTCAGTAAGTGCGTACCAAATTTCGGGACGAAATTTCTTTTAAGTTGGAGATAATGTGACAACTCGAAATTCCAAGATTTGATTTCATAGGTATTACACGAACATGTATTGACTAATTGCTTAATTGCACATTTGATTGCCATATTGTGAAACTTGTATTATGTGTTAACTAGTTAGTATGATACATGGCCCAACTTTCGAAGGATGTCCCTCGAAACATGATGCATGAATCGAAGGATGTCGAAACACATCCTTCGATCCGAAAGATCATCCTTCGGAATGATGAATCACGAAACATATCCTTCGATATGTTTCGGCCCAGTTATTCTAATGGGCTTGGCCCATTTCTGTGATACGTTTAAATACGTGAATGCATGTTAGACAACAGTTAGTTTCCGGAAAACCCTAGTTCCATTGTGTGTGTTACGGCATATAGCAGGCATATAGCAGACCTACTCTCTGTTCGAAGGAATTCATTCCGTAATCCAGATTTCCGGTTAGTGTGTGGTGTTGTTTACGATGCTTTGATTTCACGATGCTTTGATTCCATGATTTATCTATTGTCTTGCAATCTATCATTGTATGTTAATCGGATATGCATGATTATCGGATCCGTTTTGATGATGTTCAATGATAATATTTTATGAATCGGTTATGATAAACCGGATATGTATGTTAGATAGTTGAACCAAATGATGATTATGTTTACATGACACATAGATGACGATTCGGATTGGTTGATGATTGATTTTGTTACCGTTAAATGATTTCTAGGAATGATAGTAACTGTCGTAGATGATCTTGTGCCTTCTGTGTAATGTAACTGATGTGATGATGATTGTTAATGATGATGACGGCTGTAGATGATTAGGGTTTCTGTTTCTGTGATATTCGTAACTGATGGTGATATACGTAACTGTTGATTGATCGAAAGATGCTTGTAGTCGAAACATAGTTGTGACCGAAAGATATCTGTTGACCGAAAGATATCTGTTGACCGAAAGATATCTGTTGACCGAAAGATATCTGTTGACCGAAAGATATCTGTTGACCGAAAGATACCTGTTGACCGAAAGATATGTGTGTGATCGAAAGATGACATAGGATTCGGAACATAACATTGGCCCGAAGGATAATTGTGGTAATTGTTTCCGAAAGATAATTGTGATTACTGTTGTCGAAAGATAGTGACTGGATTCGAAGGATGTTAGGGATTATGAACATACTTTGACTGATTGAACATATGTTGAATTAATTGTCATGCCATGCTTGGTGGTGAACATATTCGTGTAATACTACGTGTTGTGCCGATATGCAAACTGACTGCTATGTGAACAATTAACTGCATGCGTACAATTTCGAACATGAACTGATTTGTTATACGTGCATACACTAGGACGTGATTAATTACTTGTGAGTGCATAACTTAGCATACCGAGCAAACCAAGGTGAGTTCACACTCCTACTAAGGCATGGGATTCCCGGGTTGTGGGAATGGGTTAAAGGTTGTTATTGAAAGGAACGTACATATGCTTTACTAGACTGTCACCTATCATGTCCTCGGATGTCAGGACGGTTACGTAGGTTGGGGTAACACCTACGGGTTCACATGCCATTCTATCCTCGGTTACGAAGGATACGCACGTAAAACCTACGTGTACGCATTACTTACTCCTATCCTCAGGTTACGAAGGATACGTGCGTAAAACCTACGCACACTTTATACACACTTCTGTTCTCGGACGAAGAACAGGGATAATAATACGAACAGTCTAGTGGTCACTTAACATGGGAAGCCCCCACCAGCATAACTTACTATCGGCCCTGTAGAGCCACCTGTTACTTACTGTTACACATTTACTTACTGTGAACTCGCTCAACTAGTTTGTTGACCATTCTGTTACATGTCTTGCAGATCGTTAGGTACTTGGAGCTTGCACTGGAGAAGCGGGTCGTTGTGGACAAGGATTCGTGGTTTCTATGCTGAACTATTATAACATTTGAACTATTTACTAGTGTTGGATTATTACTATGCTTCCGCTACACTTTAAAACAATAACATGTTTTGAACACCTTTTGTATTGAACGGATGGTTTTCTTTTATCTTACTTAATACTATATGCATGTTCAATATGATTGGTGGCTTGATCCTGGTCAGTCACGCTCCCAAGCGGTGATACTCCGCAGGTGGATTTTGGGGGTGTGACAGATTGGTATCAGAGCCATTGGTTATAGAGAACTTGGTTTTAATATGGGAAAACGTTTTTATTAAAACCAGACTATAACCAGAACAGTGCTCTCAACGATCCACAACGACGCTTCGCTCCACGTGCAAGACTCAACTCCCTAGGTAATAAGGTTTATGTTTATTGCCTACATGCTAGAATTTGCACAGAACTTTGCTCGTAGTATGCTTACATTACTTGCTCACAACTTGACATTGCATGAGAATACTTATGTGCTTACACTCTTCTGTCATCGCACTATTCGCGAACCTTTCTCACTTATGTTGCCTTTGATGTGAAGATCAATGGCCGCACGAATTACCATGACTCAAGCCCAGCTAGAGGCTCTCGTTGCTGCGGCAGTTGCAGCCGCCCAAGCAGGTAGTATATCCTGCGGTATAGATTCATACAAGGATCTTTAGATCCTACAATAATTCTCGTATTTAACCTTGTCCTATTCGTACACAATAGGTCAACCCGCTCAGCAACAACCTGCGTGTACCTTCAAGACTTTCATGGACTGTCGTCCTAGCTCGTTCAGTGGCACGGAGGGGGCAGTTGGACTCCTCCACTGGTTTGAAAAGCTCGAGTCGGTTTTCGAAATGTGTGAATGCCCTGAGGCTCGCAGGGTGAAGTTCGCCACTGGCACACTTGAAGGGATTGCGCTCACTTGGTGGAACGCACAAGTGCAGATCTTAGGGTTGGCAGCTGCTAACGCCACACCTTGGAATGAATTCAAAGAACTGATCAAGAGGGAATACTGCACTAGAGAAGACATTCACAAGTTGGAGGACGAGTTGTATAACTTGAAAATGGTTGGTTCGGAAATCGAAGCTTACACCAAAAGATCGAATGAGTTGGCTGTGCTGTGCCCAACTATGGTAGATCCTCCATACAAGCGAATTGAGTTGTATCTCAAGGGGCTCGCGTCAGAGATTCAGAGCCACGTAACGTCGGCTAACCTCAACAACATCCAGGAAATCCAGCGTCTCGCTCATCGCATCACAGATCAGGCAGTAGACCAGGGCAAACTGCCAAAGCGTATCAGTGCTACCGCTACTGCTACTACTACACTTGCTACTCCCAGCGAAAGTAAGAGAAAGTGGGAGGGGGATTCAAGCAAAGCATCAGTTTCGGTTCAGTCCCAGAATCAGCAGCGAAAGACGGACAGTTACCAAAGTCCCAGTCAGCACTCATCGAGCAGCCACAGACAGTATCGCGGAAATCTCCCAAAGTGTAACAACTGCAACAGGCATCACAGCGGCCAGTGCAATAAGGGCCGTTGTCAAAGGTGTTTAAAGATGGGTCACGAGGCCAAAGATTGTAGAAGCGCTCGCCCTGCAAATCAGAATCAGCAGCCTCAGCAACCAGCTCCACAGAATCAGCAGAATCAGCAACAGGGCAACAGGGGGTGTTATAAGTGTGGGGCTGAAGGTCACTTCAAACGCGATTGCCCACAGTTGAACCAGAACCGCAACAACAACCATCAGGGCAACGGGAACCATAACAATAATGGGGGCAACAACAACAACAACAACAACAACAACGGCAATGAAGCTCGTGGTCGAGCATTTGTGTTGGGTCGAGGTGATGCAGTGAATGATCCCAATGTGGTTATGGGTAAGTTTCTTCTCGACGATATTTATGTTACTGTCTTATTTGATTCGGGTGCTGATACAAGCTATATGTCATTGAAAATGAGTAACTTATTAAAACGTACACCAACACCTCTAGACACTAAACACGTCGTAGAACTAGCGAATGGTAAAAGTGTAGAAGCCGCTCATGTAGTCAAGGGTTGTAGCATTGTTCTAGCGGGTCAGACTTTCACGATTGATCTCATACCCATAGTCTTGGGTAGCTTCGACGTCGTCATCGGCATGGATTGGTTATCTCAACATCACGCAGAGATCTTATGCAAGGAAAAAGTTATTCGTATTCCTCGCTCCAGTCAAGAACCTCTCGAAGTTCAGGGCGACAAGAGTGGTGCTGTGGTTGGCATCATCTCTTACCTGAAGGCGCAGAAATGTTTACGAAAGGGGCATACTGCCATTCTGGCTCTCGTTACTGATGCATCGGCAAAGGAAAAGAAGCTGGAGGATATCCCAGTTGTACGTGACTTCCCTCAGGTGTTTCCTGAAGATTTACCTGGTTTACCTCCTCATCGTCAAGTCGAGTTTCAGATGGAGTTAACTCCTGGAGCAACACCAATAGCCCGCGCACCGTATCGTTTAGCTCCAACCGAACTGGAAGAACTGTCGAAGCAGCTGCAAGAGCTCTTGGAAAAGGGCTTTATTCGTCCAAGCTCTTCGCCTTGGGGAGCTCCAGTGTTATTTGTGAAGAAGAAAGACGGTACGTTCAGGATGTGCATCGACTACCGTGAACTCAACAAGGTGACGGTGAAGAACCGTTATCCTCTTCCACGCATAGATGACTTATTCGACCAGTTGCAAGGGTCGTGTTACTTTTCCAAGATCGATTTGAGGTCAGGGTATCATCAGCTGAGAGTCCGGGATGAGGACGTCTCCAAAACTGCTTTCAGAACTCGTTATGGTCACTACGAGTTTCTGGTCATGCCATTCGGGCTTACAAACGCACCTGCAGTCTTCATGGATCTTATGAACAGGGTGTGCAAACCGTATCTCGACAAGTTCGTCATCGTTTTCATCGACGACATTTTGATTTACTCCAAGAGTCAGGAGGAGCACGAGCAGCATCTACGTATTATCTTGGAACTTCTTCGAAAAGAGCAACTGTATGCAAAGTTTTCTAAATGCGACTTCTGGCTTCGTGAAGTCCACTTCTTAGGCCATGTGGTAAACAAGGATGGAATTCATGTCGATCCATCCAAGGTTGATTCAATCAGAAACTGGCCAGCACCGCGTACACCGACTGAAATACGCCAATTCTTGGGTTTGGCGGGTTACTACAGGCGATTTATTAAAGACTTCTCAAAGATCGCGCAACCACTCACTATGCTTACACAGAAAGGTGTCGTTTACAGATGGGGTAATGCACAGGAGACCGCTTTTCAGTACTTAAAGGATAGGCTTTGCAGCGCACCTATTCTTTCATTGCCAGAGGGCACAGATGACTTCGTGGTATACTGTGATGCATCCATCCAGGGTCTTGGATGTGTGTTGATGCAACGTGATAAAGTGATAGCCTACGCTTCGCGGCAACTCAAGGTTCATGAACGGAACTACACGACGCACGATTTAGAGCTGGGAGCTGTTGTTTTCGCGCTTAAGATATGGCGACACTACCTGTACGGTACCAAGTGCACGATTTACACCGATCACAGGAGTCTCGAGCATATTCTTAAGCAAAAGGATTTGAATATGCGTCAACGGAGATGGGTTGAACTTCTGAACGACTACGAATGCGCCATCAAGTATCATCCAGGCAAGGCCAATGTTGTGGCTGATGCCCTCAGTCGGAAAGACTCTCTACCTAAGCGCGTGCGAGCGCTACAGCTTACCATTCAGTCCAGTCTTCCTGCACAGATACGAGCAGCTCAGATAGAAGCACTAAAACCCGAAAACGTCAAGGCTGAAGCCTTGCGCGGTTCAAGGCAACAAATGGAACAAAAGGAAGACGGCGCCTACTATGTAACGGGGCGTATTTGGGTCCCACTTTATGGCGGTTTACGCGAACTTGTAATGGATGAAGCTCACAAGTCTCGCTACTCGGTACATCCAGGGTCGGATAAAATGTACCACGACATCAGCACTACTTATTGGTGGCCTAGTATGAAGGCCCACATCGCCACCTATGTTGGCAAATGCTTAACCTGTGCGAGAGTCAAGGTTGAATATCAGAAACCAGCTGGTCTACTTCAGCAGCCTAAGATACCACAATGGAAATGGGAAGAAATTTCCATGGATTTTGTTACCGGTCTGCCTAGATCTCAGCGTGGGAACGATACAATATGGGTCATAGTTGATCGACTCACCAAGTCTGCACACTTCCTACCGATCAAGGAAACGGATAAGTTCTCCACTCTCGCAGACGTTTATCTTAAAGAAGTTGTTTCGAGGCACGGAGTGCCCACTTCTATTATTTCGGATCGCGATGCACGATTCACGTCAGAGCTTTGGCAAGCGATGCACAAATCTTTCGGCTCACGATTAGACATGAGCACAGCATATCATCCTCAGACAGATGGGCAGTCTGAGCGAACTATTCAAACTCTAGAAGACATGCTTCGAGCGTGTGTTATCGATTTCGGCAACGGCTGGGAAAAACATCTCCCTCTGGTGGAGTTCTCGTACAATAACAGTTACCATACCAGCATTCAAGCCGCTCCATTCGAGGCATTGTACGGACGTAAATGCCGGTCACCTCTCTGTTGGGCAGAGGTGGGGGATAGTCAGATTACGGGTCCAGATATTGTTGTGGACGCCACAGAAAAGATAGCACAGATACGTCAACGCATGGCGGCAGCACGCGACCGTCAGAAAGCCTACGCGGATAAGCGTAGAAAACCATTGGAATTTGAGGTCGGGGACCGGGTTTTATTGAAAGTTTCACCCTGGAAGGGTGTGGTACGTTTTGGCAAACGGGGCAAACTAAATCCGCGGTACGTCGGACCATTCGAAATTTCAGAAAAGATTGGCAAGGTAGCCTACAAGTTGAACCTACCAGCTGAACTCGGTGCAGTTCACAATGTATTCCACGTGTCGAATCTGAAGAAATGCCTATCAGATGAGACCCTTATAATTCCTTTTAAGGAACTCACTATCGACGAGCGGTTGCAGTTCGTCGAGGAACCAGTTGAAATCACGGACCGGGATGTTAAGGTCCTCAAACACAAGAGAATCCCTCTTGTTCGAGTTCGTTGGAACTCCCAGCGTGGTCCAGAGTATACCTGGGAACGCGAAGATCAGATGAAAGAAAAGTACCCCCAGCTATTCGAAACCAATGCATCCACTTCTGAGGCTGAAGCTACTACTACTGAATTTCGGGACGAAATTCCAAATCAACGGGGGGATGATGTGACACCCCAGGAAAACCAGTGAACGATACCTAGCTTCCTCAGTAAGTGCGTACCAAATTTCGGGACGAAATTTCTTTTAAGTTGGAGATAATGTGACAACTCGAAATTCCAAGATTTGATTTCATAGGTATTACACGAACATGTATTGACTAATTGCTTAATTGCACATTTGATTGCCATATTGTGAAACTTGTATTATGTGTTAACTAGTTAGTATGATACATGGCCCAACTTTCGAAGGATGTCCCTCGAAACATGATGCATGAATCGAAGGATGTCGAAACACATCCTTCGATCCGAAAGATCATCCTTCGGAATGATGAATCACGAAACATATCCTTCGATATGTTTCGGCCCAGTTATTCTAATGGGCTTGGCCCATTTCTGTGATACGTTTAAATACGTGAATGCATGTTAGACAACAGTTAGTTTCCGGAAAACCCTAGTTCCATTGTGTGTGTTACGGCATATAGCAGGCATATAGCAGACCTACTCTCTGTTCGAAGGAATTCATTCCGTAATCCAGATTTCCGGTTAGTGTGTGGTGTTGTTTACGATGCTTTGATTTCACGATGCTTTGATTCCATGATTTATCTATTGTCTTGCAATCTATCATTGTATGTTAATCGGATATGCATGATTATCGGATCCGTTTTGATGATGTTCAATGATAATATTTTATGAATCGGTTATGATAAACCGGATATGTATGTTAGATAGTTGAACCAAATGATGATTATGTTTACATGACACATAGATGACGATTCGGATTGGTTGATGATTGATTTTGTTACCGTTAAATGATTTCTAGGAATGATAGTAACTGTCGTAGATGATCTTGTGCCTTCTGTGTAATGTAACTGATGTGATGATGATTGTTAATGATGATGACGGCTGTAGATGATTAGGGTTTCTGTTTCTGTGATATTCGTAACTGATGGTGATATACGTAACTGTTGATTGATCGAAAGATGCTTGTAGTCGAAACATAGTTGTGACCGAAAGATATCTGTTGACCGAAAGATATCTGTTGACCGAAAGATATCTGTTGACCGAAAGATATCTGTTGACCGAAAGATATCTGTTGACCGAAAGATACCTGTTGACCGAAAGATATGTGTGTGATCGAAAGATGACATAGGATTCGGAACATAACATTGGCCCGAAGGATAATTGTGGTAATTGTTTCCGAAAGATAATTGTGATTACTGTTGTCGAAAGATAGTGACTGGATTCGAAGGATGTTAGGGATTATGAACATACTTTGACTGATTGAACATATGTTGAATTAATTGTCATGCCATGCTTGGTGGTGAACATATTCGTGTAATACTACGTGTTGTGCCGATATGCAAACTGACTGCTATGTGAACAATTAACTGCATGCGTACAATTTCGAACATGAACTGATTTGTTATACGTGCATACACTAGGACGTGATTAATTACTTGTGAGTGCATAACTTAGCATACCGAGCAAACCAAGGTGAGTTCACACTCCTACTAAGGCATGGGATTCCCGGGTTGTGGGAATGGGTTAAAGGTTGTTATTGAAAGGAACGTACATATGCTTTACTAGACTGTCACCTATCATGTCCTCGGATGTCAGGACGGTTACGTAGGTTGGGGTAACACCTACGGGTTCACATGCCATTCTATCCTCGGTTACGAAGGATACGCACGTAAAACCTACGTGTACGCATTACTTACTCCTATCCTCAGGTTACGAAGGATACGTGCGTAAAACCTACGCACACTTTATACACACTTCTGTTCTCGGACGAAGAACAGGGATAATAATACGAACAGTCTAGTGGTCACTTAACATGGGAAGCCCCCACCAGCATAACTTACTATCGGCCCTGTAGAGCCACCTGTTACTTACTGTTACACATTTACTTACTGTGAACTCGCTCAACTAGTTTGTTGACCATTCTGTTACATGTCTTGCAGATCGTTAGGTACTTGGAGCTTGCACTGGAGAAGCGGGTCGTTGTGGACAAGGATTCGTGGTTTCTATGCTGAACTATTATAACATTTGAACTATTTACTAGTGTTGGATTATTACTATGCTTCCGCTACACTTTAAAACAATAACATGTTTTGAACACCTTTTGTATTGAACGGATGGTTTTCTTTTATCTTACTTAATACTATATGCATGTTCAATATGATTGGTGGCTTGATCCTGGTCAGTCACGCTCCCAAGCGGTGATACTCCGCAGGTGGATTTTGGGGGTGTGACAACAAGTCCAACCCTTTCCCGGGCTCTCGTTAAAGAAGGTATATGCCGAATCGCTCAGGTCTATGTATGCACCGAACGAAGTCGATGGGGAGTCCTTCACGGCACAATCGGCACAGGGACGACTATCGTCCAAGTCTTCGCTAGAACTGAAGTTATTTTTGGGAGCAACGAGGTTGTTGGAATGTGACCCCAACATTTCTTCATGGTCGTCGTCTTGGGATGGATTAATGAAATCCTTCCTCAGCTCTTTTAACCAATTTAAAATTAGATTTTCTAGTTGAAATAACTCGTTAAGGAGCTTTTCTCCTAGAATATCTGGCTGGGCGCATTCGAGGGAGAGATAATGATTATTTTTACTTTCGCCCCTCTTAAGGTTATAGGGAGACGGTGGGTCTATATAGTGGGGCTTATAATTTAGAAAGTAACATTCTAATTCTTTATGTTTACCTCCACATAATTGACACCATGTACCATAAGAGTGCCGAAAGAAAAAAGAATTACCATCACTCATGTTTGTGTCAGAAATTACCAACTGCCGGGATCTAATAGTTCTGTTTTCAGTAACTGAATCTTGGGCACGGGGGCGTGTTGAGTGAGCACGGCCCCGTGTTCAGCTTACTGTCTGACTTAAAACAAGATTGCCAGTTCCAATGATTGAGCATGGGGGCGTGTTCAGCAGGCACGACCCGTGCTGAGCTCTGCAGAAGCTGAAAAACTAAGAAAATCCTAAAAAATTAAAAAGAAAATAAAAAAATGATTAGGCCGTTGATTCCTAACTTTCTTAAAATCCTTGTGTCCCCGGCAACGGTGCCAAAAACTTGATGTGCGTGAAGTTTGTTATAATTTGGATGTATATTTTAAGCCCTTTTTACACTTTTTAGCCAAGTTTTAAATTTATAAAACACGATATTTACTAACACTAAACACACATATGGGCAAGTGCACCCATCGTGGACGCAGTATAGTGTTGGTAAGATACCGAGGTCGTCCAAGGACACAAGAGCTTTTAGTACCGGTTTATCCTCAACGTCTAATCAAATCAAAATGTTAGAAAAAGATTTTTAAACTAAGAAAATAAAACTAACTAAATGCTGAAAAATAAAATAAAAATAAAAACAGATAGACAAGATGAATCACTTGGATCCGACTCGTGTATTAGTATAACCTTTTATTATTTTCGCACTTTTGCACTTGTTTAAGAGATTATCTTAGTTATTGTAGTAGGCCCCTCTTTTGAAGGCGACGTTACCCTCAACCCAGTAGTTTGAGTCAGCAAGGATACAATCCTAAAGGGTCGGATTATTGAAAGATAATGAATTAAGTTATTAATGCAAATTATGGTAGGCCCCTCTTTTGGAGGTGACGTTATCCTCGACTAAGTAGTCTGAGTCAGCAGGGATACAGTCCTAAATAGCCGGGTTATAGTATTAATAGTAGTTTACTTATGAGGGGGTCAAAGAGTTTGGATCCCCGCCATCCAATACCTTTGGGTATTGAAGGAGATCCTACTAAATTTGACCCAGGTCCCTTGCAGGACCTCTAAACGCTGAACAAGGGCAAGACCCTTACCAAACCATTCCCTTAACCCCCGACCAGGTAGCCAACATACCTGATGTATTGCAAAATACATCATTTATTCGTGTACAGTTTGTATAGTTTTCGTTATATTTAGTTTTGTTTTTCGTTAGAATATACATGCTATTGATTAAATCGTGTTTCGCAGGTCTTGATGTTCAAATATGCGAGAAAGCGAGTAAAACGAGTTAAAATATTGAAGGGTCAAGTCTTGGAGCATGTTGGAAAGGTTGAGGAGTCGAAATAGAGTTAAAAAAGCTGAAAAAGAGTCTCTGGCACCCCGTGAGGAGTTGCGAGAGTCTGAAGGTAGTACATGAGCTGAAAAACAAGGTGGCACCCCACCACCCAGTCCCTGATCTTGTGGCGGCCAGCCAGAAGCTTGTAGTTGGCGAATTTTGTTATGGAAAGTCATATATATCATCAAAAACGTGAAATAAACCCTAATTTACGATTGGAGGACTTCTAGGGCGACTTGTTGAGCATTCTTGGAGCTTTTTTCGGAGATTTTGAAGCCTAGGAATCATCGGTACGAGTTCGGGGAAGAAGACTTGAAGATCTAATCGGGTTTTCTAGTTCTTTGTTCTTGACTTTTCTTACGAAACTTGTTATGATGAATTTGTGTTTAGACATATTTGATTTGTTTTCGTTTATGAACATGCTAGGCTAAATTTATTAACCACCTAGACTTGATGAATGGATTAATTTAAAGTTTTTACCGGTTTGTTAATTGCATGATTGTTATGGGTGATTGTGATTTGTAAAAAGTTTTATTTAATGATTTGATGTGTATGCATACTTTGAATTGGTTTATTGTTATTATTTGCTTCATATGATTCTTAGTGATGGTCTATATCACAACATAGAGTCATATTAGGGTTTAGGATTTCGGTGAGTGTCTATATCACGTTAGAAAACCTTCACTCTTTAGGGAGAATTGCGCAATAACACCAAGAAGTAATTGGTAATAATTCACTATGTCTTAGTGTTCTACTAGTCCTAATACCTGGAAAGTGAGGGGCTATTGGTAGGTCTTACCCGGCGAATTGCTTTAGATAGTCCTTCGAAAAGGTCATGTCTTGGTTTACCTGTCGGTCTTATTAGTCTATCAAGTCAAATTAATTACTTCAAACTACCCTAGATCTAGGATTGGAAAAGAATAGGTCAACATTAGGGTACTTACACAATAATTAGACAACTGGAAAGGCGTCTAATAACCGGTAGGATTAACGGCCTAGGTAGTTTCACAGGTTTCTCCTTGAGAAGGGTCGAGGGGCCTCGATGGTTCTTAATAGGTTTAGTATTTTAAGACCCCGGTTCCATAACTCGTGCACTTAACTTAATCGGTAATCTCTTAGAAACAATCCAGGATTCTTGTCTAGGTGGTCTCGTTCTCATATAAGAAAGGTCCTCAGTCTTTATTGGTCTTTAGTCTAGTTCTAGTTTAATTCAGTAGTTTAATATAGATTTCCTAGATTTTCCGTAACCCCCCCCCCCCTTAAATAATTAAAACAAGTTAAGTCGTGTCTGTCAGCGTCTGTTAGAGTCTAATTTACGTGATACATAGAGTCCTGTGGTTCGATATCCGGACTTCCTAGGTTATACTACATTGATCGGTACACTTGCCGATTGTGTGGTTTTAGGTCGAGTCTAGAATTAAAGCTTTTTAGTGTCTAGCTTAGAGAGTCTAATTTAGTTAATTTTTATAGTCTGTTTAGCACACATCAATACCTCCATATAGACAGTGGACATATGAATGGTGAAAATCTTTTATTTTATATAGACAGTAAAATAATGCCAAGACACCACAGACAAACGCTAAGGAAAAGTCACCTTCAACATAAGAAACTAGTTATTAAAGTCATTAATACAAAACCAAATAAAAAGGGCAAAAGATTAAAAATAAAAAGTATTATACTAAACACTTGTCTTCACCAAGTGATGTAAAAGACTTAGGCAAACATGGCCTTGATTGTCAATAACTCTTACGATCAATCTTGGATCCCGAGACGACTCACACACTCTATGATGGACAATGGATGATGGTGGTGGATGATGGTGTTGTGATGGTAGTGGGTGGTGGATGAAGTGTGAGAGAGGTGGTGTGCCAAGGGATGAGTTGCAATGAATCCAAGCACTCCTATTTATAGGCTGAACAGAGGCCTGGGCACGGCCCCGTGTTCGCTAGGCACGGCCCCGTACCTGTCTGACACAATCTCTCCTCATTAATTGTAATTCGCAATTACAATTAATGCGCCTGCAGTACTTTGGGCACGCCCCCGTGTTCACTGGGCACGGCCCCGTGGTGAGCAATAGAAGCTTCTACAAGTTTGTCTTTTCTGCTGCTTCTTGGGCGCGGCCCCGTGCTTGCATAACATGCATAACATAAGTTTTCAAAACAACCTTCATGATTTCAAAAACATTTTGTATGTAGTTCGAAAACATTTTTAATATAGTGTATTTACTTAACATATCAAATGCATGATTTCAAAAGCATTGTCTATATTTTCAAAAACAACCTCCATGATTTCAAAAACATTGTCTATGTTTTCAAAAACAACCTTCATGATTTCAAAATGTTATTAATACAATATAATTACTTATATCAAGTGCATGATTTCAAAAGCATCATTCATGTTTTCAAAAACCTTATACATAATTTCAAAATTCATCTCGCATGATTTTAAAACATTTTTATAAATATACCTACCTAATACACCTACTTTATGATTTCAAAAGTATTATATATAAGGTTTCCAAAATCATGGAACACATATTAGAACCCCATGCATAGTTTTCAAAGTATTTTCCTCATACGTTGACTTAACCTTCAAATTCCGCTTCATATGTCACCTTGGCATATCTAGCATCTCAACTTCATAAGCATTTTTACTTCATGTTTTGACTTAAGCACATCCAATGCAAGGTTTCAAAACATCTTCAATTCCCAAAATCCATATGGGATCTTTTTATCTTCACAATTAGATCCTTGTGGATAATTGTCATTCAAATCGGAATCCTTAATTGGATTCCTTGTGTACCTTAATTCGAACATTTCGGTTCCTTACAATCGAAATCGAATTTCCTCTTTAAGATCTTTCTATCTTCATAGTTAGATTCTTGATAATGTTTAAAGTACCAAATGAAATCAACAGAATGGATTCCTAGTGTGCTTTAAATACTTGTGCGCAATTAGCAAAATAATAACAAATCTAAAATCAAGATAAACAATTTTGTGGTTATGTGACTATGTGTTTATGCACTTTGTGTTTTCTTTTATGCATTTTGTGTTTTTGTATACTCTGGATATTCGTTATCCAAATCCTCAAAGAATCTTTCATATCTTCATATGAGGGATTCATAGTAGGATATTCAAAAGGTACTACCTTAAATCCTTAATGGGCTTCTACGTAACAGTTAAGACCCTTGGATTATATAGTACCATTCCATGATTCAAAAAGACCCTTTGAGTGGTCTAAAAGATTGATTCAGAATCTGGTTAAGAACGACATGTGGTGATATAGCTGAACAGACTCCTTGGTAGTCTATCTAAATCATTTATTGATTTAATTAAAAGGACCCTAGGATGGTCTAGTCACACTCATCACAGGTTTTACAAAACCATGGGCACATGTGTACGGTTAAGATTAAAGCATGTCCTTCGACGAACGATCTTAACGGTTCCATGAAATCTATAAATACCCCTCCATTCTCATTTGCAAAACCCACATTTGAATCTGATTTTGGCCCTCTAAGTTGGAGTTCATACTTCATACCTGAGGGTAAATCGGATCAAATCTTGCGGGGACCTTCTGACGGGTGGTCCGTAGGACAACCCTTAGGTGCCTTAAAAATATTAAAATCCCATGCTTTACACGTTTAATTGTTTGAACTTGGTAACTACTAGTTGTTTGGACGTGCAGGTGCAAATGGAACTTAAAATGGAAGGAATACGGAGAATAAATGAAAAAAATAAATTTTTGGAATTGAAGAATTAAGAGGATAGCATGATAGAGGACGAAATTACGAGAACATAGGCGAAAACGGTGAAGAAAACGGAGTTGAAACGAAAAAGTTATGCTGAAAACAAGTTTTCAGGCTGAAGCCTGCCGTAAGCTACGGCCATTGGCGTAGCTTACGCGCTCACTGGCACTTTTTGTCACCGTATGACAGTTTAAAGCCACCGTAAGCCATTCCAAGCCACCGTAAGCTACGGTGGCCACCGTAGCTTACGGCGCTGACCTACGTAAATGTGTAACTTCCACCTTTTAATGCGGATTTATGATGCCCTTTCAAGTCCAATCATTCCCATTCGGTTACATACACTTTGGAGACGAATTTTGGGTGTTCTTGAGAGCTTGAAACAATTTCTAAACATCTTGTTAGTGTTTTTAATTCCTATGAACATTGATATGTATGTGATGATGATTGTCCAAGTCATGAGTGTCTAAACTTATGGTGATCATCTTTGGTTGAAGGTTATGTAAGACTTTGTGCTTGAATTCCTTATTTCTAGAATAACAAACTTTGTCTTTATGATTTATTTGTTATGGTGTGTGCTTGATTGTTTGTAAATTGTTGATTCTTATGTTAATCTAGTTTGAAACCATACGTTCTTGGTGCCGTTGGCAATCGAGATATCATGGGTAGAATTAGGATTGGGTAAGGGTTAATTGGTCATCGGGTAACAACCTCACGTTCTAGGAATCTGAGTACTTAGTTCCCTTTCATCACTGCAATTAAACACACATGAACTATGTCTATGTATTTCTTTCTAGTGGAATGATAGCATAAATGTGGAAGCAAACCGGAAACTAAAGATGGTCATTTGTCTCTAATTTGTTTACAAGCAAACCGGAAACTAAAGATGGTCACTCGTCTCTAATTCGTTTACAACCAAAACACTTCCATTTTGCAATTAGATTAGTAGTCTTAGTTTTAAAAATCAACCAATCAAACCCACTCTTGAATTTATTTTATTTGCAATTAGATTAATTTAGTCAAGTTAGATATACACTTAGATAACACATATTCCACAAACTCCCTGTGTTCGATACCCACTTACCACTAGCTACTTTGTTGTAATTGGATTAAATTTGATTGTGACCACGACATCACGTCAAATTTTGGCGCCGTTGCCGGGGAGTAGTGCGCAACGTGTGTTATCTTGTGTATTAGTTTGAAAAAAAAAATTAAAAAAAAATTCCCAAAAAGATTTCTTTTATGTTCATGATTTACACTTGGTAGTTGAGTTGTGTTGTGCAGGATGACAGGGCATTACACAAATTTCAGCTTATTTACGTGTAGATTGTGCGGGGGACCACGACATCCATGTATTGGTTGCCACGAGGCTCACTACAGGAGGGCACATGGAAAAACCGGTGTCTTATGTTTCACAACTTCCACCTCCATCATACGTTGACGATTATGAATCAGAAATGGAGGATGACTATTATTCATATGGATACGATCAGGACGAGGAAGTTTATTATGAGGCAAGGATGGATAGTCTATGTTTTTGTTGCGGTCGCGATCACACTTATGATTATGATGTGTGCACGGTGTATTCAGAAAACCCAAAGTATTGGAATAAGAAGATGATGGAAGCGCGCATCTATAGACCGTATCAGGGATATCGACAATATCATCCCGAAGAATATTCTGAGCCCGAGGGTGTTTATGTTTATGAGACCGAGGAGGAAAAAGAGCTTGCTTTATTGGAAGTAACTTTGTCCAAACTCGAGCCATATTTAGCAACACCCAACCTGTCCGATGAAGACCGAATCAGCTGCTTAGTTTCTAAGTGTCATACTTTAAAATTGAAGATAGAGATGGAAGAACGCCTCTCACCATTACCTGACGATATTAGAGATTATTCTCACATGAAGGAGGAGGTTGTGGAGGATAATACCACACCAATGAGTCCTTTATCTGATGAAGAGTCAGTTGTAGATCAGATGATGTGTGCAGATTATGAGGTAGAGCAGGCTGATGGGATGGATATGTGTACCGAACCTCTTCCCATACCAATGATTCAAATTAACAAGTGTGGGGAAGAGGGTTCGAGGAATAAGATGAGAAAGGTGAAACTACCAGACATTAAGGTGTATGTCATGAAGTGGACTAGCAAAGCCCGCAGGAGCAGCTTTAACATGCCAAATATACTGACAAATCTGTGGAGATGACATGTAAATTTCCGGGCATTTGTTGGAAATGCTGCGGGTAAGTGTGCATTAAGACCACCATAACGCATATCAGGTATGGTCTGGCTGAAGACCTTTAAACTTAGCGCTCTCGGGAGGCAGCCCGAGGATGTAGAGTATTGTATTTGTATTTTGTTTTGTTTTGTTTTGCTTTGTTTGGTTTTGTTTTGGTGTTGTGTTTGTGTTTTTGCAGGTTACTATGTTTCAATCCTCGTGGATGCAATGATTCAAGTGTGGGGATGTTTGGCAACATCCCCGTTGAGATATCGGCGAATCCAAGAGATGTTTATGAACCGGTCCGATTACCGCATCTGCATCACTACCAACACTGCTAATTTACTAATCAGGTTGTGTCTTGTTCTCATTTTGTGCACCTTTGTATATATTCATGTTTAAGTTTACGGTTGGGCGGTCGGGTGGCGTTTTGATGTGTTAGTTTATGGGTTGTGAAGGATTGGTGGTGTTTCTAATAATTAAAAAAAAATATACAAAAAGAAATTTGGGACTTGAGAGTATTAGCGAAAGTTAATGTTGTTGGTTAGAAGCGATCTTTCCCTCAAAACCATACATTGGGACAATGTATCCCAAGTGTGGGGATGAGGGGAATTTTTTGAAAATTTTAAAAATTTATGTGAAGACAAGCGAAAATTGTCAAAATTTGAAAACTTGATATTGTTCCACTTGACACACCGACACCCATTTCTAGTCCTTTATTGGTGAGAGTTTGAGCCACATATGATTATTAATGATGCTTTCTTTGTTTTGAGTGGCGGTGTGTTTATTGTGTTAATACAACTTGTGTACGAATTCTTGTTAAAGCCTAGAGTTAGCATGCTTTTGAAAATGATAGGGGACTTTTAGGTAGCCTCGTCTAGACGTGTGAGAGTGTGGGATTGGTGGGTTGGACCTCATACTTTACATATATGAGTTTGGTATTGTGAGGGGTGGGGGTTTGGTCTTTAGAAAGCCATGTTTGAGCCTTATACCATTCGGTTGTGACCTAAACCTACTTCCTACAAAATTTTACCTATTGAGATGACCCGGTTTAGGAGATTTAGTATGTAATATTGATGTTCTTGTATATATTGTTGAGTTTGATGTGTTATGAAAAAAAATGAAAAAAAATGAAAAAAAAAGAAAAAAAAGAGAAAGAGAAAAATATGAAAAAAAAGTATTTAGTTGCAATAGTAGTTGAGAATGTTGAAGAATTTGTGTATATATTTGACGGTTGCTTTGTTTAGTGGTAAAAATAAAAACCGGGTCAAATCAATTAGCTCTCGCATATATATTCCTCCATTTTCCTACCTTTGCACCTAGCCCCGTTACAACCCGTAAGTCCTTTTTGATTCATAAGCATGCTAAATACTCAATAGGAGGAGACTTGATTTTTATACAAGCTTATTGTCGCACAAACACACACACGCATTGAGTGGTTTAGCATTATGTGCTAATATTTCTTGTCACCGAGCGTTTTTGTGAGGGGTGTGTCTTGTGGTATGATTGAAAGTTAGTAAAAGGACGATACATTTTAGCTTGGTTTGCATGTTGATCGCTTGTGGTTTTGAAATAGTTTTTGAATGAGTTGCTTGGGACAAGCAACGGGTAAGTGTGGGGATGTGACGGGTGGTCCGTAGGACAACCCTTAGGTGCCTTAAAAATATTAAAATCCCATGCTTTACACGTTTAATTGTTTGAACTTGGTAACTACCAGTTGTTTGGACGTGCAGGTGCAAATGGAACTTAAAATGGAAGGAATACGGAGAATAAATGAAAAAATAAATTTTTGGAATTGAAGAATTAAGAGGATAGCATGATAGAGGACGAAATTATGAGAACATAGGCGAAAACGGTGAAGAAAACGGAGTTGAAACGAAAAAGTTATGCTGAAAACAAGTTTTCAGGCTGAAGCCTGCCGTAAGCTACGGCCATTGGCGTAGCTTACGCGCTCACTGGCACTTTTTGTCACCGTATGACAGTTTAAAGCCACCGTAAGCCATTCCAAGCCACCGTAAGCTACGGTGGCACCGTAGCTTACGGCGCTGACCTACGTAAATGTGTAACTTCCACCTTTTAATGCGGATTTATGATGCCCTTTCAAGTCCAATCATTCCCATTCGGTTACATACACTTTGGAGACGAATTTTGGGTGTTCTTGAGAGCTTGAAACAATTTATAAACATCTTGTTAGTGTTTTTAATTCTTATGAACATTGATATGTATGTGATGATGATTGTCCAAGTCATGAGTGTCTAAACTTATGGTGATCATCTTTGGTTGAAGGTTATGTAAGACTTTGTGCTTGAATTCCTTATTTCTAGAATAACAAACTTTGTCTTTATGATTTATTTGTTATGGTGTGTGCTTGATTGTTTGTAAATTGTTGATTCTTATGTTAATCTAGTTTGAAACCATACGTTCTTGGTGCCGTTGGCAATCGAGATATCATGGGTAGAATTAGGATTGGGTAAGGGTTAATTGGTCATCGGGTAACAACCTCACGTTCTAGGAATCTGAGTACTTAATTCCCTTTCATCACTGCAATTAAACACACATGAACTATGTCTATGTAGTTCTTTCTAGTGGGATGATAGCATAAATGTCGAAGCAAACCGGAAACTAAAGATGGTCATTTGTCTCTAATTTGTTTACAAGCAAACCGGAAACTAAAGATGGTCACTCGTCTCTAATTCGTTTACAACCAAAACACTTCCATTTTGCAATTAGATTAGTAGTCTTAGTTTTAAAAATCAACCAATCAAACCCACTCTTGAATTTATTTTATTTGCAATTAGATTAATTTAGTCAAGTTAGATATACACTTAGATAACACATATTCCACAAACTCCCTGTGTTCGATACCCACTTACCACTAGCTACTTAGTTGTAATTGGATTAAATTTGATTGTGACCACGACATCACGTCACCTTCTGTAAGTATTCTTTCGTGCTTTTCTTTCATTTTAGCTTTAAAGTCAAACTGTGTTTCACTTTCTGCATTGACTAGTTTATGGTCAATGTGAAGTTCATTTGAACTTCATAACGTGAGCGTAATCACGATGGTTATAGTCCCTAGTGACTATACCTACTGATTACCACGTTATCTAGGCTCAGTGACGAGTCGTAGTTTCGGCCAAAATGCGTATTCTTGCGTATTTTGTAACCAAACTACTTTTGGGTATCAAGACCCTTTGTCTTGATACCATACCTGTTTTTAAACTTTGTTAAACATGTTTTAACATGTTTAACTCGTCACTTTTAGAATTGTGCTTGTCTAGGGTCGTAAAGGTAAGCGATCTAAACAATCGCTTATGCTTTCGAACCCGACCCATTTGGTCGATCATTAGGATCCGACCAAACACTTTAGGTGACCATAGTTGTATAGGGAATAACCTTCCAAGGTTATACCTTATGGTCACTTTGTTTAAGTAGTTGTATGATAGGTAGTTTATATGCCTTAGGAAAATTACCAAAATTCCCTTTTTGCGCCAAAATTCATTTTAAGCACATGTAACATAACTTTTGACATCTAAACTGATTTGGCAACAATATTAAACATGTTAAGTCATATCTTACTTGTCATAGGGCTAGTTAGGCGGTCTGAACGCGTTTTACGCGAACGACGCGTTAAAGTAGCATAAGCTACCTAAACGGGTCGTAACGGGTCAAAAGCACTTAGGATAGGTTTCGTTTTAGTATATAGACTTTGTTAAACCATATTACATAAGTTCCCACACTTATTTGGTTTACAAACCCTCGTACTACCCGATCCTCCGATAGGTCCGTTTATTAATGTAGATACCTATATTAGGTGTCGTTTGAATCCGTGATCTTCTAGCTTTGCTTGGTGGATATCTAAAGTCTATTGAGCAATCTCAAGTGAGTACATAGTCCCCTCTTTTACTGTTTTCAAACTGTTTTGGGGTGAAACACATGTGCCTACTTGTTACTTTCATGCTTTTCATGTTTTCATATCATATACTTGCTATGTTCACTAGTACACTATTAGTACATGATTTCATTATGTTTTTTGCTTTGTATGTACTTGTTGCATACTTTGTACATTTGATTTACATGACATTTTATGCTACGTATGTTCGTTTAGCGCATACTTAGTACATTGTTTTACATTACCTTTTCATGCTATGTATGTTCATCATACTTAGTACATTTGTTTTACATCACATGCTATATATGTTCATTTGTTGCATACTTAGTACATTTACATCACATCACATGCTTACATTTTGGTATGACATTTGGTTTGTTTAAATAGGACAATATACATTCATTAACATTGATCACGCCGTTCGTTAGTAGGTAGTGGTACCATAGGAATTGACAACTCCCGTTCCTGACATCCTAGGTATGTTTGGATGGAAGGAATGACCGAATTCGATATACATTTACACAGATAGACCTTTAAATTCGTTTAGGGGTTTATCGCCACAGTCGCAAGGCTTGAATGTATGCATTTTCACAAAACCGCATAGATGTTTGTATCAGTATAGCATGCATTTCCACAAAACATAACTTTGATTTAAACCAAGTTTTACTTCAATACTTTGTTTTGTGCATTTTACCTATGGTTTAGTTAATGCATTTCACTAGCCATACATGTCATTTTGGTTACACATTACATGATTTACATTTGACACATAAACATTTTTGACATAGGTTATACATTACATGATTTACATTTGACAGATAAACATTTTTGACATTTGTTATACATTACATGATTTACATTTTGACATAAACATTTGACATATTATTCAAAACATTTGGCAATTGGTTTAAACATAGACATTTTACATTGGTTTTGTTTGGGTAAGTGATTTAAGTAACGAGGCGTGTGTAATATGATACAAGCATGGTGGATACGCCGCTGGTACTTCCTACATATAAGTGTTTGTATGATATTACATATCGCAGCATTGTTTAAATCATTTCAGTTTAGACATATAACATATTTTTCACAAGACATTGATTTACAAACAACTTATTTTATACAAACTCATTTTTACTTGGTTATTCATTTAACCTTACATTACTCTTTTACATATCATCTACCTTATCATCGCTTTTCAAATGATTTATAAAACAAAAACATTTTACAAGGATCATGACTGACTTTTGTTAAACAACTTTTTTTCTAAACTTATAAGTCATGAATCCTAAATCAAGAAAACCTATGTACTCGCCGGCATTTTTATGCTGACGTACCTATTTTCACATGTGTTTCATGAAATGATGCATAGGATTGGTCAAGATACACATAGGCGGAATTGGGCCTTAGTGACAATAACAGACGCAAGACTAGTTAATTATGTTATACTTCTTTGTTTGTTACGACATTGTAACTCATTTAATCAATAAAACAAAATTTCAATTTTTCCATGTGTTATGAAACAATGATTCTGTTACAACACTCCCTGATGATTCCGCCACATTTTGTTGTTTTACGTGGTCAGGGTGTGACACTAGTAACCTAATCCTTGTGATACGAACAAACCCGGTTGTGCGGAATCCAAACGGGTAAGCAAACCAAGATCGAGACACAAAACAAACAATAATTCAACGTTTGAAACTCACAATATATTAAAACCAAAAAGTTTGTTTGCAACGATTTCATAAGATAGGCTCTCAAACTCACTGTGTTTAAATGCTATATGTGTCTCTCGTATGTGTGTCTAACCTTCTTCTGTGACCAACAGACTATTTAAATAGATAAACAAAACAACATCTCCATGAACTGTTGACTAGGCCACGAACTGTAAAAAGCCCACGAAGGGTGACCCTTCGTCCACCTAAGTGTTCGTCACAAGGAGAAGGACGAACCCTTTAAGGGTTCGTTGATGATATCCTTCGTCACAAGGTATAGAGGGTTCGCCATGCATAGGGTTCGTCGCATATAGAGAGAGTTCGTCACACATTAGTCTTCGTTGATCATGAGAAGGGTTCGTCCAAATATAGGGGGTCCGTCCATCAGAGAGAGTTCGTGATATACAAGAGAGTTCGTCACAAGTTGCATGACCCTTCGTCAAGGAGTCTTCAATACATACTTCGTCCAAACATGCATGGCAGATTTCAAGACTATGCACTTGGTCAAAGTACACGACATCATCATGACATCATGGTGATGTCAACTCATGGCTCTTCGTGCTTCGCGTGTCAAACTCTGGGGCGCCAGACGGAGGAATGTCGTGACGTCGATCTTGAGCCGAACTGAACCGAGTCGAACCGAATCGAGCCGCATCCACAAAGTGCATCAACAGATACCCCAAACCAAACCCATCTCCCTTGCCTCATGAGACACCAGCCCAAACCACGCCCTTCATTCTATTGGGCTTGAGCTTAGTTCGGCTAGGAGAAAAGCCCATGCGCCCCCATGTTCTTGTAATTCACGTATGTATGTATGCATGTGTGTTTAGTATTCTAAGAAAAAAAACAACAAACCCTGCCCTCCTTCAAGTGTGCGACGACAGCAGGTGGAGCCCCCCCCCCACCGCGTTCTCTCTCCCTCTAGGTGCTAACTCTCTCGGCCGAATAGTCTCTCGCATCTCCTCCTTCTCTCGGTTAGAATTTTTTATGATGTCTAGGGTTTTGTTGTGAAACTTGTTATTGGTGATAGTATGTAATGCTCTTGCTCAATGATTTTATGATGTCTTGCCTGTGGTTGTTGAATTTGATGATATGTTTGAGGTTAAATTGTAGTTTAGGCTTCATAAAAATCAAATGTTATGCTTAGAAATAATGTTATGCAAGTATATATAGATGTATCATGATTAGTGTTTGAGATGCTCGATGATCTTGATAATATTGTACAATAAATCTGATATAAATGACTGATAACCTGCTGGGATTAGTACTTATGTGTCACGGGTTCGTTAAATCATCGCTTGCGGGTTCGGGTAACGAAAACAGGTTATGCCCGACAGTTACAACCGACTTTAATCGACTGTAACCGAGTAATAATTTAACAAAAACTGGGTTTTCTTGAGTCTATAATGTGTTATTTCGAAATACACTTCTAATGGTGCCGGAATCATGATTTTTGGACGTCGTTTGCTAGTTTAAATAAATTATTTCCTTTGAGCAATTAAAGCTGCGTTTTTCTACGGATTTTACGTGTTATGTTTTAAGTTATAAATTTATGAATACTTAGAGTTAGACCATTTAATTTATATCGTAGTTAGTCTTAAGTGTCCGTGCAAACCTCCAACTGGAATTTCGTCAATCAGATAAACGATGATTTTTAAATGACTTTTTCTGTGAGCTGCAGTCAGAAAGTGATGAATCTGATCGTAGCTGAGTAAATGATTTTTAATTAATTTTTGGTAAAGAGTTAGACTCTAAAAATTTAACACAACACCAACCCTCAGAGGGGCATGCCACATATAAAGATTTTAATTTTTTCCATCTCGTAAGTGCGGCAAACGGACACCCCAAAACAGCCTATTTTCAGTGAATTGAGTTATGTATGTTTGTAAGTCTATTTTTGGTACTCGTACATGATTGAAGATTGTATAAATGGTGTATCATGCGTCGTAGTGTATATTATGAACATGTGCCTAAAAACTACTTGGTAACATAGTTGTGACAACTTGTATGCATGTTAATTGTTAGATGTGTGTAAGATTTGCGTGAATTACATAAACGACCCCTAATGTTCTTGGTAAGCATAATAGGACGTGGTTGACCATACTAGCTCGTATAAGTTAATCTACCGAGCTAACCTAAGGTGAGTTCACACTTTTACTAAAAGCATGTATTCCCGGTGGTTGGGAACCTCACTTTCCCCAGTTTGGGATTGCCTAGTATTCTTGGTTTTGAAATACTGTTAACTTCACTTTCCAAGGTTTGGGATTGCCTAGTATTCCTGGTTTGGCTACATGTCTTTAGCAGACTAAACGAACTCTATCTGAAAGTCCCCGCACATTATACTGATTAATCATCGGGGCCTAGCGAACGGGATATTAGTTGATAGCACTATTGGTTTGACAAACCTCACACCGTACCTGAAAGGATGAGCGTGAACTTTTATGCCTTGGAAACTGGTCAATGATGATAGACATTGACCTGGGGCATAAACAACTTAAAAAGTCAAAGTTTCGGTACCACACAATTTAGTAGCTTAAAGATGGGGTAGCTCCCCATGACATGTTTTATAAACTGAGTAATTTAACAACCTATGTTTTTAAAACAACACTGACAAACCTTGAACTCGCCAACTTTATGGTGACACAGATGTGCATGCTTTGCAGGTCTTTAGGTACAGCGCAGGAGCTTGCAATGGGGGAGTGTCGTTGCGAAGAAGCATTTGTTGGATTCTTATTAAACAATTACGGTTTTTAAACAATTGTTTGAAATTTGAACTTTTTCCTTCCGCTGTTAACCTAAACATTGTTTTAGAATTTTAAATACATAGTCATTGATCGTATTGATTGTATTCATGGTGGTGATGGGTTTTCTTTATTATATTTAATTGTTCAATATGATTGGTGGCATGATCCTAGTCAGTCACACGCCTCGCGGTAATACTCCGCACGTGGATTTGAGGTGTGACATTATCAACTATGTGGTCATCTTCTTTGCCGTCGTTCCACACAATCATCACCCATTCATAATTTTCATCACAACACCATGATTTGATGATTGGCTTGACGATTTGATTTGCATTATTACGAGGAAATCTTCTCCTCAATCTCCTTATCGTAGTTTGTGATTTCTCACATAAGTTCCCCATACCTCTGAACTACTTCTTCCATATTCATGGTGGCGTTTACTGTTTTCACCATCACCCTTCTTCTGGAGTCAAATTTGATAACGAACCTATTGATTGAAGTCTCGAACCTCCAAGAGACGACTACTGTTTCCATTTTCCTGTGTTTGAATTTTTTGAAGTTTCTGATGTTTGACATTTTGTAGAGACTGGCATTTTGTTGTCGAGTATGATTAACAAAAGGGATGGTATGTTCATTTATATAATGGTGTTTTAGGCGCGTGATTTTAGGCAAGAATTTTTTTGCACATTGAATGTAAAGCAATAAAGTCTCTGGCTCTTTTTGGCATTTTGGTTTTGCATCTTTATTCGGTGCAATAAATTCTATGTTGTTTCAGAGGCTTTATCAGTAATTTGATAGCGAGTGGCGTTTTTGACAAAAGACTATTTTACCCTTAATGAACCTCACGACGTTACCAAAATCAATCATTGATATTTATAAAAACACCACGGTAACATTTTAGATCGTAGATTGTTTTCATACAACATATGTGAAATATTATCACCCTTTTCACACTTTGGGGCGTTTTCCCTGCCCCTGCCCCTATACATATATTTATATATATAACACCATATATTGACGCCCGTAGTTTTGTGGTCTAGACGTCTGGTGGCATGGTTTTAGCCCTCACAATTGCCGTATCGATTCAAATATATGCAAGTGCAGGTTAAATAGGTAGTATTTAGGTGTAAAAAATTGTTGTTAAATAATATGAATCAACGATTTATTTGATAAATAATATAGTGTGGACATTTAAATCTAAAACACGTTAATTTATTTGTAACGAGGAATACAAAAGATCAAATTCGTATATTTAAAACCACCTTAAAGGCGTGTAGTATTGTAATGGTATTCAAATAATATGATACACATTACCAATATACGATATGACTAACACATGGATGTGGTTTGACAACCTTTCAATCCGACAGCCTGTCACTAGCTGTAGCATATCTCCTCCCTCCCTCACCCACCAACCCTACTCCTTATAAGTACAAGCTCATACCCTTCCTCCCTTCTTAGGTTTATCCAATTGATCCATCTACTTTGTGCAAGAATAGAGCGGTGCTTACAATTGCTTATCGGCATTTGCACGTAGAAAAGCTCTTCCATTGCTAAACGAGGTACATAAGCGTCTATATATGTACATGTATGTTTATGTATATTTTCTTAATTTTTAGCATAATTGTCCTCTCTCTTGTGTGTTTGTGATTGATTTAATCTTTTAAGTGATCTTCTTAACACGTATGTTAATTGCTATTTAAAGGCATAACAATTATTTCATTACATAGGAAATTATCAGACATGAATATATACCATTAGCTCTTGATGTTATATTATGTTTTTCTGAATATTTTATTTGATTAAGGGAAGAGGTAAACACATGTGGTTGTTATTGTGGAATTCCAAGGATGTAACTTTCTCTAATTTAACAACTAAATGAATATATATATATAGGACAATGCTAGATAGAAAACCCTAAAAATTTGAGAAAACCCTAGAAAACCCAACCTCCCGACCTTTTTTTTTTTGAAAAAAATAACACATGTAATATACATGTTTTTAAGAGTTTTGAGCCAAAAAAATCAAAAAAGCGTCGAGTGGATGTTTTTTTAAAAAAAAAACAAGTTTCAGCAACTTTCATCACTAACATGTGTTAGACAAAAAAGTGCTGAAACTTGTTTATTTTTTTTAAAAAAAAAACCACTCGGCGATTTTTTGATTTTTTTGGCTCAAAACTCTTAAAAACATGTATATTACATGTGTTATTTTTTTTCAAAAAAAAAAAAAAGTCGGGAGGTTGGGTTTTCTAGGGTTTTCTCAAATTTTTAGGGTTTTCTACCTAGCCCTACCCTATATATATATATATATATACATACATGCACACACATGCACATATATTTATTAATAAAATTGAATGAAACATAGAAGGGGGTTGCATTTCTCAGCATTCACATTTTGATAAATTTTGATATGGACTTTGTTAAAAATGTGAGTAAAAAAAGATTCATTTTTGAAAATAAAAGGTAAGTATTTGTGTATAAACATATGCTTTTTTTTTGTATTCAATTAAAATGGCTTTAAGAGCTAGTACCTATATTTATGTCTATTTATTTTTACAATCAAATTTAATGTAACGGATCATAATAATAAATATTGGAAATAAAACTTTTTTTTGTTTCTAACAACATAATATTTGTTATTTGTTTGTGTTTTTTTGTTATTCTCGCATGTATAAGCTTTTTTGGTTCTTGTGTTTACTCATTAAATTACATAAAGTCATAAAGTCATATGGGGTTTTTATATTGAAAATTACATTAATAAATTTATATCAGTTGTTGCACATCTTTTGATTATTGTGGTTTGGATAATTATGGGAGTTATCATGGTAATGGGACGGTATTTTTTAATTCGGAACATAGTTATTGTGGTTTGGGACAATTGTAGCTTCGGATTTGATTGTTGTTTTCTTATTGTGTTCTTGAATCATTTTCCACAGATCTTTTTTTCTAGGATTTGACCCAGAAAAGAACCTTTCGTTGGAATTGGTGGTCTCGGAAATAAACTGGTGCCTATATGGTAAAATCTCATTCCTTTGTATATACATCCATTAGTTGGAGCTTCTCGCAATTGTTTTATCTTGGTATTGTTTTTCATTAGTTTAATATCCATATCACATTTGTTTTTTATTATCTCATTTTCACATAATCATTTTGTTAGGAAACTTTCTTTGTAAGTATTGAAGAAAATCAGATTCAACTTGATCTATGAAGAAGACAACAGTCCTTAAGATCACAACAAGAAGAAGAAGATTGGATAGGATAACTGAAATGAACAACATCTACTTCAAAGAATCACAAGTTGATCAAGAGCTGAAGAAGATTATCAGAGAAGGTCATTTCTGATGGATCTGCTGATAATACAGTTTCTGACGATTCTGATGATCAGATTTTTTGATGACTTGTTCACCAAAATTTCTGATGAAGTGGTTTATTAGAATAACCCACTTGTCTAAAAATCAGCTCTATCCTGCCATAATAACCGAAGCACTTGACATTATTGGATATCATGATGATAAAGGCAATGTAGGGCCGAGTTTGACAGTCAATTGAGTCAATTCGAGCTAGTACCTACCGAACATGTAGCGGAAATACATATTTGGCATGAATCAAAGCAAAACTGTAGAAGAAATGAGTAGAAAACAGATAGAATTCACTTTTAACTTGCTTTCACATTAATTCTTCAGAAAACACACGGTCAGCAGTCGGCTACCCGATGACATCAAAAGTACTGAATGTGAAAACTGACTAGGGGTATATATAGGAGTGACAGGTTCGCTTATATGGACATGACCATATGAGCGGACCTCTTACATGTAGATCCGCTTTTATGACATGTGTCCATATAAGCGGACCTCATCCACTAACATCACAAAATTACATATCTAACCCCTGTACAATACATAATCAACCTATCTAGACCCTATACATTAATCTAACAAGACTAAGACGCAGGCTGTAGACATATTGCACCAACAAACTCCCCGTTGGATACAACCGTAGTCTTTGTCTTGTCTTTGGGTCTTCAAACAGCTCTAAACGTCTCTTCCCTTGGCTTCGGCTTCCTGCTAAGCGCAATCCTTATTCTTTCATTCTCTTTCTTCCTCGCCTTTTCTTCTTCAGCTTGAATCTTCAAAAATGTACCTTTCTTTTCTTCAAGCTTTTGACGTTCACGTTTAGCTTTCCTTTTCATCTTCTCATCAAGTGACCACCAAGATGATTTCCATTTACTCTCAGAATTGATACCTTTCTGAAAGCAAAGGGAAACAACACGTTGAAACTGCTGCGCTTATTCTCTATCTACTGGTTGATAGTGAATCTTGTTGATAAAAAGGCATTCTATATCCTTCGCAGAGCAATTTACAAGCCACATGGGATCATAAACATGTATCTCTCGAATCTCCCCTCCTGCTTTGTAAGTAATAATGGCTTCGGTAGAAATACAACTATAAACCCAACCAATGAAGCCTTTATAAAATTCTTGTTCCATCTGAGGCATTGGAATTGTTTTCATCGTTCTTGGCGGTTTGACATTCAAAATAGTCTCTACAACTCCTGTTTCAGGATTAACCCTCTGCACCCTCTTCGGATGATGTGGCTTCCATTTACGAAACTCTTTCAACGATTCATATTTAATGTAGCCCCACATAGCAACATCATTCTTTCGAACAGGATAATCCAAACATCTAACCTTCGGCAGTTCATCCACATCCCACCACGGTAATGACATGATGTCATATAAACGTTCAAAATACTGAACTTCGCACTCTCTTCTAATTGCATACGCATTCACTTGAGGTAAGAAACCCCAACTGATGATGTCACCAAGAGATACGCTTCGATCACGTTAAAAATACTTCAGAGGTCTTTTAAACTTTCTCTCGTGACTTTTTTTGAACCACTTTGATCTATCTTCCTTTTCCATATCCTTTTGAGTGCTCTCAAAGTTCTTATCTTTCACCGCCTCAGCTACTTTTTGTCTTAATTCTTCTCTATTCTCCTCTGCAAAGAACTCCATAAGAGTATAAGAGTA
This sequence comes from Helianthus annuus, assembly GCF_002127325.2. Classification (NCBI taxonomy): domain Eukaryota; kingdom Viridiplantae; phylum Streptophyta; class Magnoliopsida; order Asterales; family Asteraceae; genus Helianthus; species Helianthus annuus. The sequence goes on along the minus strand of NC_035435.2, from coordinate 103,801,543 downwards.
GGATACTTAGAAGTATCTTCAACCACATCTTCATCATCCGTCCAGTCTTCTACTTCCACTCTGTCGTACTTATCAGCCTCTTCAACATACTTATACGTGTATTCAGGCTGTTGATTGATATCAAAAGTATTCAATTCTTCTTCAAAATCGAACTTGAACTCAGGATCCACAGTATGCATCATTTCTCTGTAAACATCTACTCCCAAGATTAACTTTTCAGTATGTTTAACGATCTGAGTTTTACTAGACTCCCCCTTTCCACTTGCTTCCCCTGATTCTTCATTTACCGAATCGTTCATCAATTCATCAACCTTTTTCTCAGTAGATTCTTCAGTGACGTTCAAACCTGTGCCACCCTGAGCATCATCATCATCATCATCTTTACCAGATCCATGACTGCTCGCAGAGAATACTTTTTCATCTTCTTTATCTTCCTCTTCATCCTCCTCTTCATCATCTTCATCACTATCTCCAATCAACTCATTCATAGGAGTATCATCTTCAAAAAGACCAGAAATAGCAGAAATAGGCCCGGGATTATCAACCATCATAGAAGGAACAATCGATCTTTCAGTCACAGCTGAACTTCCTTCAACTCCCTTACCTTTATCTTTCATTTGTCTTTCAATCTCTGCTTGACGTTCAGCACTAAGCTCTTCAACTTGCAGCTCTTCAAACTTTTGCTCTACCGATGTTCCGAGCATGCTTTCGACAACTTTGTTCAGCATATAGAACTCGTGATCTCTTAATGCCTTAGCTGCTTCAAGCTCTTTGTTCTTTAACTTGAAGTATTCATTATGTTCATCACGTCTTGTCTTCTCTTCTTGAAGTTCTGCAACTCTTTCAAAATGTCTATCTCAGATTGATCACTGTCAATCCTTTTCACCAACTCTTTATTATCAATCTCCAGCTTCTTCACACGCATTTCTAAAACTTTCTCCCTATCAGACACTTTCTTGTTTTCAGTTGCTAGCCTCTTGTTCTCAGCAACAACTTCTTCAACTTTCTTTTCAACATTTTTGACTTGTGAAGTGTTGGCAAAATCAAAATCTCCAACGTCATCCAGACTCATATTCTCATTAGAAGGCACATTAGGAAAGTTTCAGAATCCCGCAGAACCCGGTGTAAGTTGACTTTGAGTGGGTGGAGGTGTTTGAAATATTTCTTGTGAAGTAAGAAAAGGTTGTTATAGTGGTGGTGATTGATGAATAGGTGATGGTTGTCTTGGTGGAGTTGGTTGTTTAGGTGGCGAGGATTGTTGTGGTTGAGTAGGTTGTCGACGTGATCATCGGGAGACCAGGACAGTGTGCATTTTACATGGTGGTGGTGATTGGATTGGTGATTTTGGTGGTGTTGGATCATGTGGTGGAGTAGATGGTTTCTTGGATTCTTTCGTTGGTTTCTTCTTGAGAACGATCTTTGGAATTTTAATCTTTGGAGTCACTTTTTTGATCTTTGGAGAAACCACTTTCTTGCAAGCTCCAGCTTTCTTTCTTCCACCAGGAGGAGATTGCGATTCAGAGACATGTTCTGGTGAAGGAACGTAAGCAGCATCATCGTCTTTTACTTGTCTCTTTCTTTTCCTTAGTTCTTTCTCTTTTTCTATCTCCTCTTGAATTCTTTTTCGACGTTCAGTTTCATCTAAAACCTCTTCATCTGAAGAACTTGAGGAACTTGTTGTATCCTTATCCACATCGTCACCCTCAATATCATCAATTACTTTTCCTTTACCTTTCTGAGCTTCAACATTTGCTACCTGCTCAGCTTCCACCTCAACAGAAGGTCCTGTTTCTAAAACATATGTATCAAACAACATATCAACATTAAACGGATCATCTTCAGCAGTTGCCACTTGTTCTTTTTCAGCAGTTACCACCGGATTATCTTCTTCCGGTTCATCAATCAAAGACATTGTTTCTGCTTTCTTTTGCTTCTTTCTAGGTTTTGATGACGATCCTTCACTCTGTTGAACTATAGGAGTTGCCTTTCTGCGTTTTCTCCCAGTTTCTTTCACATACCACTTATTCTTTGTGTTTTTGAAATCTGCAAGAACTTTGAACTCGTCAGCATATCTTGCTTTTTTCATTTCAACTTCATTTCTCCAGTTCTGATGATTAACTGGATCTGGATCAACATATTTAACATCTTTAATAAAACCGAAAGGCTCCGCAACAAGTGTTGGCTCTGGGTGATTCGGATGATATTTTACAAGCTGCTTCATTGTATTATTGGTCATGTGAGATTGCACCAACAAATCATCTTTAATATCTCGATCAATCTCTGGATATGCATGGTCAATCAACATCTGCACAAACCTCGGATACATCCAGGTCTTGATATCTGCCTTGCTATTCTCAGCCATATAGTGGAATACTATATGTGAGAAATTATACTTTTTGTTCAATACCAATGCCGTAATCATATTCATTTGGTAATCGCGCATTGCATCATATCCTCCTTTAGCATGACTTAATGAAATCAGTACACAGTGAATCAAAAACTTGTAAGGTTTCTGAAACTTTGACTTTAAATAGTTTCCGGCATTTAAAGCTCCAGTATATCCCATTCTCAACATACACCCTTTCACCATTCTTTCTGGAAATCTCATTGGATAATCTGGCTCGTCAGGAAAGTTAATAACTTCACGAATCAATGCTTCAGTGACTAAAATCTTTTCTAACTTGCCATGAACTTCAACGATTGATGAAATCACTTTGCTTTGATTGTCGTAACTTGCATTCTTCCAGAAACGCTCGATATGAGATTTATAAGGACTTTGGTCAGTCAATGCCTTCTTGATGGGAATACGACCCATAAACTCCAAAATGCTCCTGACATTCTCCAGTTCTGGGTTTTTCTCAATATTCAAATCACAACAGCTGTTGTGAAGAGGATCAAATACAACATTAGAAGCCTGCAATTCAACAATACATTCACTGAATCAGATACTTAGAAAAATTTTCAAACAATTTCACATGAACACAAAAGCGGAACTACACATGTACTAATGAGCGAAACCATATGATGTACATACAAGCGGACCTATAATATGCTCAGATAAACTGACCTAAACATGTTCAAATAAGCAGACCTAAACATGATCAAATGAGCGGAACATGAATATGCACAAATGAGCGGACCTAGAATATGCACAAATGAGCGGACCTAGAATATGCACAAATGAGCGGACCTAGAATATGCACAAATGAGCGGACACAAAAATTGTTCAGAAAAGCGAACCTATACATGATCAAATGAGCGGAACATACACTGTACAAATAAGCAAAACACTATGGTTCACACAAGCGGATCTACCCATGTTCACAAAAGCTGACCTACCCATGTTCACAAAAGCGGACCTATTCAACTTCTCAAAAGTGGAACATACAATGTGACCGTTTAAGCGAAACTACCAACAAACCCTTCAGAACTGATCAAATCTTAAAATTGAAGCCCATAATCTATCAACATGACAAAACCGACACTAGGGGTTTGTTTTAATTTCAATTTTGACATCTCTAAAACCCTAGATCTGAGATTGAAACCTCTGTGACTCGATAAACACTATCAATCATCAAATTTGAAACAATCAAAGCATAACATCATAATCTAGACATCAAAACGACTGTACAAGTTTGTTTTCAAGCTTCAATTTCACATATAACAGCCTAAATCTATATTCAGTTCTACAAACATGACCGGCAGTTCAAAACAAGCATGAAATGGCCAAATTAAACGAAAACTTACCTTGCCCATGATTGATCTACTAATAAAGTAACAAAAACTGGTGAAAATCGGGCAGCACAACGCCTGAAATTGGTCAGATATGGGTTCCGCTTCAAATCACCGGAGAAGAGGGTCAAATAAGCGAAAGGGGTGAAAGTGACATTAAAAGCGGAACCCCGGTTTATATATGTGGAGTAGATCCGCTTTTATGACAAATGTCATATAAGCGGACCCTTATGATCAAATAAGCGGACCACTATGTTAACTGACATAAAAGCGAACCTCTATGAAACGTTGATAAATAAGCGAACCTATGATGATCTTTTTCAAAAATTTCATTTTTTGCAGTTTTCTGATTAAACACTGTAACACCCAGCTGACCAAGTCCAAGTCAATGACCTTAGTCAACTGTTTGACCCACCAAGTCCAAGTTAATGGCCTTGGATGATCAGATTTATGAAGTTTGCTGACGTTTCTTTCTGAAAGCAGTTCAAATGAATGAACTTTTGAACATTTCAAACTTTCAAACACATTTTAACTTTCAAACAATATACCAATCACTGTATAGCAATCTCCAGCTTACCCATCCCTCATCAAAAACACTGACATGTTCTACACTTAGGCTTTGATCTTCCAATTCCCAACATCTGTTGTCGAAAAATAAAATGAGAAAAGAAAATCTTTTTGGATTTTAACCGGATAAACTGAAACTATGTACACACAATATTTTTGCGAGTGTGTTAGGGGATCATATCAGCTGCCAACTAGACACAAGCACCGTTAAGCTGTTTATTTCATACTAAGCTTTTAAACAATTCAGGTAGATTGCTGATATATTGATCCTCTTAAACTCTTACAAAATTTTCAATCTGTTCGGGATACTAAATTAATGTTTTAGGACTTAAACATTTACATGTGTCCCACCTTAGTATATACTCCCGTATCCAGACCCCAGTATTCAGTCTTACAGGTGAGTATACCACAGCTGATATCTGTTTAGGGGTAATTGTGAGGGCCGTGAGAGCTCAGGTCGATACTTCCGTATACGCAGAGAGTTGACGGCTTCGACTTTAAGGTGTGTCCCCATTAGAGGATCTTTTGTTTTCAACAGCAGCGACTATCAATTTTATTGTTTCATCGGCATGCTGAGGGCGAGCTTATATTTCAAAGCTTTTGCAGAAAGTATTATCCGGGGACTAGGTCAGTACTTCCATACAGCAGAAGTCCTGGGATAATACCCCAGATATCACTAAGCATAAAGACCTAGTATCTCAGAATATGGGACCCTTCAAACAGGATTTCAGGGGTTACCTATATATCCTGGAGGTGTCCCCACGTAAACGCAAGTGAATTTTATGTTTATATCCCAAACTGATCTACTAATTTTGTAAAAACCTATCAGCACATCTTTAGCGAGACTGCTTAAATGCATTTTAAACACTACAAATCTTTAGCGTACCGTGTCCGTCTAGCTGATGTACTATCATTTCCCCTATTCTACACAAACTCTTTTAAAGTTTTCTAATGTTTTTGGATTTTATGGTTTTCTATTGTTTTTGTATTTTTCTGCGAATTTCTCCCCCTAAAACTAAAACATATTTTTATGTTTTTGTTTTTATCGAAAAGCAGAAAATAAACTGTACAAACGAAATTTGACATCACGACATAGGTTCACGTCAGATCGCTGCCCAACTCGGCTTCACATTCGATTACCCTCCCAGATTGCAGATTCTTCATCCCGTTTAATTTTAAAAGATAATAAAATCTCTTTTTGTCGAATGGTTTAGTGTAAAAATCCGTTTTCTGATCATCGGTGTTAACGTGTTCAATCCGAATTAACTTTTTCTCGTGACAATCACGGATAAAGTGATGACGGATTTCAATGTGTTTAGTTTTCGAATGATGAACCGGATTTTTAGTAATATTAATAGTTGCTTCATTGTCCACGAAAATCGGTGTATCCAAGAATTGCAAACCGAAGTCGCGCATCTGCTGTTGGATCCAAAGGATCTGCGAGCAACAACTAGAAGCTGAGACATACTCAGCCTCACATGTGGAGAGCGCTACTGCAGTTTGTTTCTTGCACTGCCAGGTGACAAGTCGAGTTCCAAAGAACTGGCACCCAGCAGTGGTGGACTTAGCATTCTGTTTACAGCTACCAAAATCAGAATCAGCAAAACCAGAAAAAGTAAAGTCACCCGATCGAGGATACCACAAGCCGATGCTTGGGCAACCTTTCAAATACCGTAAGATACGTTTCACTATGGTCAGGTGTGACTGCTTCGGATTCGACTGGTATCTGGCGCAGAGACACGTCGGGTACATGATGTCTGGACGGGAAGCCGTGAGATACATTAGTGATCCGATGATTGATCGGTACAATGTCTCGTCCATCTTCACACCTTGCTCATCGGGACAAATTCCATGATTCTGCGTGAGGGGGGTGGATGCAAGACTGCAATCTGTCATGTCGAACTTGTCGAGCACGTCCTTCACATATTTCGTTTGGTGAATGAAGATTCTGTCAGGCATTTGTTCCACCTGCAGCCCGAGGAAGAACTTCATCTTCCCCATTGAGCTCATCTCAAACTTTTTCTTCATAACCTTTTCAAATTCTTTGCACAGGTCGTCGTTGGTGGATCCAAAAATGATATCGTCAACATATATCTGCACAATCAACAAGTGGCCTGCTTCTTCCTTGGTGAACAAAGTGCTGTCTACTATCCCTCTTGTGAACCCGTTGTCCAGCATGTCAAAAGCGTCTCGTACCAGGCTCTCGGGGCCTGGTGAAGTCCGTACAACGCTTTGTCCAGTAGATACACATTGTTTCTGTGCTGTGGGTCTGTGAACCCCGGCGGTTGCCCCACATACACTTCTTCTCTGATTGTGCCGTACAGGAAGGCAGATTTGACGTCAAGTTGATAAACTTTAAAATCTTTCCAAGACGCAAAGGCTAGGAAAATTCGAATTGCTTCAAGTCTTGCAACCGGTGCGTAAACTTCATCGTAATCTATTCCTTCCTGTTGACTGAAGCCTTGAACCACAAGTCGTGCCTTGTTTCTCACCACAACACCTCTGTCATCACGCTTACACTTAAAAACCCATTTGTCTTGATTAACTTCTGATTCTTAGGCAGATCGACAAGTCTCCAGACGCCCAGCTTTTCGAACTGTTGCAGCTCCTCCTGCATAGCATTCACCCAGCTATCCTCGGTTAATGCCTCTTTGTAGGTTCTGGGCTCTATCTGCGAAATGAAACATTTAAGTGAGACTTATTTCTGCATATCAGCAATAGAAGAGTAAAAACAAGTAAGAGCTCGGTCTATTTGATGTCGGGTCTTGACACCACTTTGTAGGTCACCAATGATCTGTTCTGAAGGGTGGTATGACAAAGTTCGTGGCATAGGATTTTCAGGCACTGTCACTTCCGATTCCAAATTCGAAATGTCGAGATCAACGATTTGATCCACAGCATCCTCCGAAGTATCATTTGGCTCCTCATCAAAGGTAGGAGCGGGTTCCTCCTCTGAGTCGTCAGAAACGTCAAATGACGGAGCTGGTTCCTCTGGTGGTTCATGAGTAGTTCCACTTGGTCTTGCTTCATTGTCGTGAGTACCCATGGTGGGTTGAGAAACTTCTAGCGGACTAGACACAGGCTCTTGTGAAATATTTTGCTGATACTGATACAGAAAAGCTAGTTCCTCATCACTCGGTTCGACAGGCAGTTGAAACGACTCCCAGAGTTTGTCGTAATCGAATAGGAATCTTTGTCCGGGAAGTTGTGGCGATGGAGTGTGCTTCTGACAATCCACGTGTTGGACTTGAATCACCTTCCCCAGGCATGGTACGAACACCCTCTTCAGCGGGCTTGCGTAACCTACAAAGAAACCCTCATTAGCTTTTGCTCCAAATTTACCATTTTCATCTATAAACGTGCAAGGCGATCTAAACGGTTCTAAAAACTCAAGATTTGGCTTGTAACAGTGCAGCAGCTCAAAGCAAGTCTTCTTGTATTTCTTGACAGTGAGAACCCTATTCAAAGTGTAACAGGCTGCTCAAACTGCTTCACTCCAGAAGTAGATTGGTAGCTTGGAATCGGCTAACATCGTACGGGCTGTCTCGATCAGGGTCCGATTCTTTCGTTCAGCTACGCCGTTTTGCTGTGGTGTTTATGGCGCACTGAATTCATGAAGAATTCCCTTCTCGTTGCAGAACTCATACATCTTGTTGTTTTTGAATTCCGTTCCGTTGTCGCTCCGAATCCTCTGGATTGGCAGTTTGTACACCGTTTCCATTTTCTTGAAAAGCATCATCAATGACTCGAATGTTTGATCTTTTCGTTCTAAGCACACAACCCACGAAAACCTCGTAAAGTCGTCTGTCACCACCAAACAATATAAATCTCCGCTAATGCTCTTGACGTTGACAGGCCCGAAGAGATCCATGTGCAATCTCTCAAGAGGTAACATGAAAGAGTTGAGCATCTTCGGTGGATGTGACTTCCGAGTCTGCTTTCCCTTTTTACATGCAGTACAATCATCATTTAAGTGAAAGTTTTTCACATTAACACCCTCAACTAAATCGTTATGTACTAGAAAGTTCATTTTTCGCACGTGAATGTGACCCATTTTCCGGTGCCACATTATGGACTCCTTTTCAGTAGCTTTAGACTTAGTGACAAAACACTGTTTTTGATGAGTTGTTGGCGTTGCGACACTCATGTCCAAAATATAAAGATCATTTACCCGCAGAGCGCGCAACAACACCAACTCATTAGGGATTTTAAACCCTGGTTTCAACACTAAACATTCAGATTTAGTAAAATGTACACTAAAGTCTTTATCACAAATCTGTGATATACTCAGTAAGTTGTTTTCGAGCTCGACTATATAGTTCACTTTGTCAAATGAGATCACTCCGTTTGTAAGCGTTCCTTGACCAACTATTCTTCCTCCTTGATTCCCTGTAAACCCAACATAGCTTCCATTGATTGACTTAACATCATAAAGAAGAGCTAAAGTCCCAAGTCATATGTCGTGAAGCTCCACTATCCATAATCCATCTTGATAGAATTGACTTGGGCAGCCCCTGCAAACATCAAAAACAATTTATTCAAACAATGAAGCCCATGATTTCTTTACTTCCGACACACTTCCGAACACAACATCACACTTTTCATTTGTTTTCGGAAAATCAAATGTGACATTTAGAACCTCCTTTTTTACAATTGTTTTAACTTTGTTAGTTATTGGTGGAAATTCATCAAGAAACTTATCAACTTCATTTTCAAAATCAACCACATCATCTTTAAAAAGATTTGAATCAATTTTCAAAGCGTTCTCCATCTTCTTGACCTCAACTGACGGTTTCGATTTCGCGATCCAAGACTGATTTTCAAAAATTTTCGTCCTAGGGTAAAACTTTGAAGTCTTGCTAGTCTTAGAGGATTCGCCAATCTTGAAAGTCGATTTCGGCTTATCCTCCGACTTCAACGATTCACCTCTTTTCAAAATACGGATCGGAGAAACCATTTCCTTTTTACCTTTTGAAACAACTGGTGATTTAGGTCGAGATTTTTGAACCGTTTGTTTTTGAACATTTTATTTTTGAACATTTTGTTTTTCAACCTTTGGTTTCTCAACCATTTGTTTTTGAACTGGTTTTTCAACAACATGTTTCTTAAACACTTTTTGACACTGTTTTGCCATGTGTCCAATCTCATTGCAGCGATAGCACACCCTTTTATCATACTCGACAAAAGTAGTATTGACCATCTCTTCTTTAAGCTTCTGTGCTGCAATGAAATCGTCCACAGCTTTTTGACTAAAAATATATTCCTTTTCAACATCAGTACTAGGACCAGCAACAAAAACATCATTTATCTTTTCTTTTGGCTTAACCACTTGTTTAGCCGTTTTCTTTTCAAAACCAATTCCTTTGTTTTTAAGATGATTTTTCTTGTTTTGACCTTTACCAACCCCATCTTTCTTTTCCGAACTTGTGGGACGTGAAGTAACAAACGACTTTTTTAGTTTCGAAAAGAATTCATTGTTATTAATTTCGTTAATGTTCAATTCAACCAGTTTAAACACTTTCTCGACATTTTCGATCTTGACATTCTGAAGCGGGTACTCGAAGTCGGAATAAAGTTTGCCAGTTCCAACCATAGTGTATACCACCATGATCGGATCATCATTCGTACTCTTTTCCGATTTCGATACATATCGATCTAAGAAATTTCCTTCGTCTTCAAAATCACTGACAGCCTTCTCAGAATGAGCCTTTTCAGATTTCTCACTTTCCTCATCCAACACCTGATCAATAACAGTTTTGATAACCTGAGAGTCGTTATCAGTGTCAGTTGAAGTGAAAGTGATATCAATGTTGTCAGGTAAATCACTCTCAATTGTTTTCAGCTTAAGATTTAAAGCAGCTACCACCCCATTTGGATATTTCTGAGTGTAGTGATTCCACATTGGGGGTGGAACGCTCTTGAAAACAGGTGTAGCATGTGGCTGTTGAGGGATGATTTGTTCCAAAACATAAGACGAAGCCACATAGCTCATTAGCTTTTTATCAATCCTGTCATTCTCTATCTTGGCCAATTCAAGTTCTTTTCTTAATGATGCAATTGTGTCAAGATGATAATTGACTTCTTTTTATTTATCAAACAGTGTAGCTTTAGCCAATTTAGTATCTTTATCATTTTCGACACTTTCTTTTTGAATCATCTTAATTGATCTGGCTAACGTATCATAAGCTTCTTTTAATTGTTCAAGGTCAAACTTAATCATATCTGTATGATGTTTCAATTCCCGATACTTAGTGTCCTTTTCAAGACACTCCACGCACGGTTATAAACAACGTTGGCATGGCGTTTCGGAGATTGGAACAACCTTTTCATCAACCTTTTCATCACAATCAGTTTTACCGACATGCTTTGACTCAGACACAGACTGTTTGACAGATTTGACCTGCTGAACTCCAGATTCCTCTCTGTTATTCGACACATTATTGACAGACTGTGACTCCTTGGGTTCCGAATCTACCTCTTTAAGCTTTCCCATTAGAGCTTTGTCAGCAATGTCTTTCAGAACTTCTCCGGTCATCTCTTTAGACACGTCAATCACTTCTTCGATGGCTTCTTTCTTCTCCTCAAATCTAGGACAAGATCCGGTTCTTGGTTCCTCGAAATAACCTGCAAAAGAATCAAACACATTAGGAGGCATAATTGATTTCATAATATAAACTAACTCCTCCTGTTATGATTGATAGTAGTATACTTCAGCTGCTATTTCCTCAACATCTATAACATTTTCCGTAGGAATCTCTTCAACAACTTCATCAACAATCTTCGGTTCAGACACAACCTCAGAAATCTCAACAACCTCTGCCATCATGGCCTGATCTTCTCTACCAGGGATATATTTATCCCAACTAAAACCTGCAGCTACCTGTTCATCATCTTGGTTCACAATCAATGCCTTTTCAGGTTTGTTTTCTATCTGTGGCCTTTGAACAGTTTGCTGTTGGTTCGGTCGATGGTAGATTGTCTGTCGATCGTAGTCATTGGTGAACGGGTTTTGGTGATTGTTGACTTCACGGTTTGGACACTCTCGTTTAAAGTGACCGCGTTCTTTACACTTGAAAAATGTTACTTTCGACTTATCAAATCCCAACTTCTGATCTGGACCTGACAAACTGTTTCTTCCCATGATTTCCATGAACCTTTGAGCACGACGAACTAAGCTTGCCATACACCATTTAATGTCAATAAGTTCAAGCTCCTCGGGGTCTATTTGGCCATAGTCCTCCTTTGTCATGTCCGGATTTCCAATTCTCCCCGCAACTAGACCTTCATATGCCTCGAGAACAGAAGCGAGTAGTGCAATATGTTGCTTCGCAGCAGTTTCCATTATCTCGTTTCCATTTTTGATGTTCACTGCGATATTACACTGTACTCCAGAAACATATGCCTGATGATTTGATCCGGTAGAGCTTTGAGGCGAAGACTGTTCCTGAACTTTGACATTCGGTTCAAAATTCGCGAAAGGTGTAGAACTGCTTGATTGATGAGAACTTGATGTAACATTTGAAGTGTTATCAGCACTGAGTCCTGTTTGTATCTTTGGGCTTTGAAGATTCTCAATTGAAGGGTTGCCTTTGTAGTATAAAGATACGTCTTGTTGCATGCTAGCAGAATTCATCTTCTTTATCTTCAACAACTCAAGCTTGTGGGCTTCGATCTTTTCAATAAATGAACTCAGATTGAGATTCACAAAATCAGAACTGTTTTTCAGCATCATAAGATACGTTCCCCACTCATCATATGGAAGTGCATCACAAAGTTTATCAATCCATTCTTCATTTGTTTTTTCAATTTCTAATCTTTTCATTTCAACTACAAGGTGGCAGTATCTTTCGATTAACTGTTTTGTTGACTCTCCTTTGATCGCAGTAAAAATATCGAATTCTTTCTTGATAAGCGCCTTTTTGCTCTTGATCATAGAAACACTTCCTTTAAACTTCAGTTGTAGCACTTGCCAGATTGACTGAGAACTTTCGTCTTGTTGTAGTAACACAAGAATGTCTTCTTTAATTGCTTGCTGCAAGATGCTCACCATTTTCTTTTCAGCTTTAAACTCTGTCTGTTCAGTATCTGTAAGACTTCCAATGCCTTTAACCAACCCGAGCCCGTCAACTGGAGGTACGTATTTCATTTCAATCTTCATCCAACACTCGAAATGGTTGGCCTGAACTCAATTTTTAAACCTTCCGGACCATCCAGCATATTCATCTAAGCTCATCAGTTTGGGTGGCTTTTGCATTGCTCCCAATTCATTTTCCATGTTGACATTCTGTACGATACTAGCTGGACTTTGGATAGCCGCACCACTTCCCGCAAACATGTTGAAAAAATCTTGGTGTTCCATTTTTAATGACAATTTTTGAAAATGTTTAACTTTTTCACAAAACAGGTTGTTTTTATCAAACACTTTTAACACAAATTGAACTTCCAACACTTGATCACGTACACAACGGACTTGAACGCTCAAAATATGAATTTCACACACTAACAGGTGAAATAAGCGAACCTGTACTCAAAGTGTATCTATGAGCGGAACCACCTAGGGTCAAATAAGCGAACCTATGTGACGACAGTATAAGCGAACCACTCAAACGAACCTCTATTATGTCACAATAAGCGAACCACACGAGCGGACCTCTAATATGTCATAATAAGCGAACCACACGAGCGGAACCTCAACTAATTGACCCAATAAGTGGACCTCTGGAGCGAACCTTCAACAATCAAGTCCCTATGAGCGGACCTCTAGAGCGGAACTACAACAACCTGATATTATAAGCGGACCTAAAAAGCGAACCTCTATAGTGCCATAAAAGCGGAACCTATTTACGAGCAGTTTTAGGTCACTTTTAATACGATTTTAAGCCTGAACTTCTCAAGGGTTTGATATTTAGCAGTTTTACACTATGTGACAGGTTTTCAGTCCATTCTGTCTGTCGGAAATGTCAGAAACTCAAAATGTGTAGGTAAAAAGCTTTGATTCGCGGAAACTAGCTCACAATTGGCTCTGATACCAATTATAGGACAGAGTTTGACAGTCAATTGAGTCAATTTGAGCTAGTACCGACCGAACATGTAGTGGAAATACATATTTGGCATGAATCAAAGCAAAACTGTAGAAGAAATGAGTAGAAAACAGATAGAATTCACTTTTAACTTGCTTTCACATTAATTCTTCAGAAAACACACGGTCAGCAGTTCGGCTACCCGATGACATCAAAAGTACTGAATGTGAAAACTGACTAGGGGTATATATAGGAGTGACAGGTTCGCTTATATGGACATGACCATATGAGCGGACCTCTTACATGTAGATCCGCTTTTATGACATGTGTCCATATAAGCAGACCTCATCCACTAACATCACAAAATTACATATCTAACCCCTGTACAATACATAATCAACCTATCTAAACTCTATACATTAATCTAACAAGACTAAGACGCAGGCTTTAGACATATTGCACCAACAGGCAACTTGACTGTTGGATGTAATGAATATGTCAAATAGCTACTTTATGCAGGACATATTACATGAATAAACAAATGTTTACTCATGTATCCAAACTTCTATAAATAGAAGGCTCACCAAGCAGAGGACAGACAGTTAAGCTTAGCATTCAATACATACTACAAAACTCCATTGCCCTCTCACCCTCAGAATTCAAGTATTCATTTGTAATAGATAATAATCTTACAATCACCTTGTAAACCATTTTGTTTCAAAGTGATATAAACTTGATAATTCTGTAGGTCTTGTTTCTTAAAAGTCTGATTTCCATTTCCGTACATCTTTTTCACATCTACTGAAATCACTTGCCATATTACGTGAAAAGAAGTTATTAAGTCCATACTGGGACCAACAATTGGTATCAGAGCAGATTGAATAGATCATTTTCAAACAATCAATCGCTCATCTTCTTTTCTCTAAATATGGCCAGCTTTGAATCATGAAATAATGCTTTTAACATTGGCTCTATGTCTAAACCTCCGACTCTGGTCAGAAAGGAATACCCCCAATGGAAAATCAGGATGGTCAATTTCCTTAATGGTCATGACCGAGCTCTGTTTCAATCCATTAAAAGGGGTCCACATATACCAATGACTGAAATACCAGCTATTCCAGCAACTGACCAATCACCTGCTATCCCTGCCTCCCGGGCTCCCAAAGGTGAAATACTTTGGAGTGAGGAAGACAAGGAAAAGGTGGCTGGGGATTAAAGGGCAAAGTCACTTTTAATAATGGCCATCCCCAATGACATATTTTCACAAGTTGATGCATGTGCATCAGCTAAGGAAATATGGGATCAGTTGCAAAATCTTTGTGAAGGAGGAGAAAGGATGAAAAGAAACAAGAGAACAAACAACGTTTCCTCATATGAGAGGTTCAAAAGTTTACCTAATGAAAGATTAAATGAAACATATCAAAGATTTACAAAACTTTTGAACGAGCTAAAGAAATTTGGTATAACAAAATTAAATGATGAAAGAAACATAAAATTTCTAGATGCTTTACCTAGAGAATGGAGAAGTCTAACCATGACTTTGTCCACAACCTTAGAACTAAGAAATATGAGTCTTCATGACTTATACAGCATCTTGGTCCCCAGAGAGGAAGAAATATTTGAAGAATCCATTCAAAGAGGGGGGGGATCTTTAGCTCTTATCTCAAACTCACAAAGAACACCACCTACCAATGATCCACAACCATCAAAAAGTCAAAATCTTGAAATTTCTGATACATCATCAGATTTTTCAGCTTTTGCTGAAGCAATAGCACTGCTCACCAAAATATTTGAGTAGAGGTTGAGGGGAGGAGGCCAAAGATACCAGATAAGTGACAGAGGAAGGATGGATGGAAGATCTAAGGAAGAAGGTAGATCTAAGGATAAGGGAAAGGCTGAAGTTGTGTGTTACAAGTGCAAGCAGAGAAGCCACTATGCATCTGAATGCAAAACCAAGAAGCTGAAGGATGTTGCTTATTATGAGAAGAAGCTAAGAAGCAGCAGCAAGTCAGATATATGGCAATCTGATGATTCTTCTGATGAAGAAAAGGAAGAAATGGCTAATTTCTGCCTTATGGCACTTTCTGATGACCTACCAGAAACTTCAGGACAGAAGGTAAATTTAGATAATCTTGATCTTGAACACAAGCTAAACAAGCTCATGTCAGATTTTCTAAATCTGCAAGATAAGCAGAAATGAGATAGTAAAAAATCTGATGAGTTGCAAAGGACCATGAATAAAATCATACTTGAAAACCAATTACTAATAGAAGAAAATTTAGATCATAGAGCTAAAATTTAGTTCTATGAAAATGAAAGAAAAGATCTTTACAAGAAAATTAATGATAAAGAAATTAATGTAAGAGGTTTTCAACAAGCCAAAGATTTCATAAATTTCATTGAGTCCACACCAAAGAACAAAGGAGAGGGTTTAGGATATGTAAAAACAAGAGAAAGAAAACCCACTGTCATTGTAAAAGCAACCCATCAGATTTCTGATAAATTTTCATCAGAATCTGATTCTGAATCATCCAAATCAACCAAATCAACCTGTTCTGAATACTCTTTTGAAAAACCCAACTTTAAACCAAAAAGAAGTGAATGTAAATAAGAATCTTTAAAGACTCTAGAAGCAGTTCACTCAATTTTTCAAAATTATCCACTCATTCCATCACAAGAAAGAATATCAGAAAATTCTAATAAAGAATCTTGTATATGTGTTGACATACTAAAGCTTGTTCAACACCATCTCCAAAAAAAAAATGAAAAAATCTATTTATGGCTCAACATATAACAGATATTCCGATGAAAGGCCATCAAGAGAAAATAATCTGATTAAAATCTCACCAGAAAGAGTACCCAAGCAAGCCTGGGTACCAAAAACCCTCTAATTTTTCCATTTCAGGACTATCATGTGCAGCAGATCTGGTACTGCAATTCAGGAAGCTCCAAGCACATGACTGGGGACAGGAGCTTACTTAGCAACATTGTTTCAAAGCTGGGTAAAATGGTAAATTTTGGAAATGGAGTAAAAGGGAGGATCATGGGATATGGATGCATAAAGTATGGATGTTTGACCATAGAGAAAGTAGCCTATGTTGAAGGCTTAAAGTACAATCTGCTGAGTTATGATCAATTCTGTGATAAAGGTATTTCGGATAAACTTATTACCAGAAAAATGCTTGATAAATTGTTTTAATGATAATTAAAAAAGGATCATGTATCTGATAAAACACTAGAAAGAAAATCTGATAAATTATCAGAAAAGAAAATCTGATGTATCATCAGAAAATCTGATGTATCATCAGAGAAAATCTGATGTATCATCAGAAAATCTGATGTATCATCAGAAATTCTTGTAATTCATCAGAAAACATGTTGGAAAATCTGAATCATCATTGATCATTAGAACAAATTCATGCATGTGACCATTCTTATTCATGTCTCATATCTGCATATTCATAATATGTAGTTTTTGGCGTCTATTTTTTTCTTCTTTTATTACTGCAATTTTTTTTCTTTCCTTAGTATTGATAACGTCATATGACACAGGATTTTCTGGGAACTCGTTAGTTGTTGTAAAGCTTTTTCTCTCCTTCATTAAATACACCTCATCAATATTAAGGAGATTGAAGTGACATATTGGTAGGTAATCATGATATATTATCAGAAAATGGCCGCCTAAATCATTTAATGCAGGAGAGTTTATCTCAGTTATTTTTTATGCCATCTGACAGAAAATTTAATAACAAAGATTGTGATGAACAAAATCTATAAGTAGGTAGATGTCATTTATGGGAAACATTAAGTTTACTATATATGTTCACCACCTTAAGCTAAAACTGTCACCATCACATAAGGAAACCCCAGAAAATTTAACTTCATCTTCTTCTTCAACACTCACAGTTTCTCACACTCACAAATATTCTTACCATAAAAGCTGATCGTTTCCCACTTCCTTATCATCCTTATCATAACCTCAGACTAAGGACCAACCTTAAGGGTCCTCAATGGGAAGGATGCCAAACTGTGTTGAATCTGATCATGGGAAGTAACTTGAAATATGCCCTCACAGCCAACATAATGGTCTACCCAGACATTCTTCAAATGTTCTGGCAAAATGCAACATTGTCAGAATATGAGGGTAGAGGACAGATGTTTATCGAAAGAGTGGTGCTAAACCAAAGAGTTCGAGTAACTGAAGGTATCATCAGGACGGTTCTCCAACTCAATGATGATAATGAAGTTCTGATGTTCACAAAGACTGAAATAGAAGAAACTTTGGAGCAGATGGGTTACAATCCTGTAAACTCGCTACGAGCAATCACCAAAAATGGCTTCATCAAGCCATGGCAATATCTGATCACACAAATGGGTGCATGCTTCTCAAAGAAGGTTATTAAGCATCATGAAGCATCCCAGAGGTTGATGGAGACTGTACGAGCACTCATATTAGACATACCTTATAATTTCTCTTATTACTTAATAAAAGATTTTGCAAGTAATATGTGGTCTGGCAGGCTATTCTTGATTTATCCTCGTTTTCTGATGATGATAATCATAAGCCAGCTAGGCTTTGGAGGTGTTCCTACTGGTTTTTGTTGATGCAGATTTTTTGTCTGATGCTTGTCGAATAGATTAGATTTGTATTTTACGCTGATTATGTAATAGTTAGTGAAACGGTCAGACAAATGTGTATTGACCCGCTCGTTTGAAGTGGTCAAACGAGAGGGTTGTGGGTTTGACCATGTGTGTGTGCAAGTGAAGTGGGTGTGGGTTAGAGAGTGTGGGTGAGCTCATTTGAGAGTTCACAGTGAGCTTTATTGTGTGGGGGTGAGATCACCACTTGGTCTCTACCTGGATGTATATCCTTTGGTATTAGTTCAGTTAGCTTGTAATAGGGCCGATTTGTAATGTTTTACTACCGATTAATACAAAGAAGTGTTTGTTTATCTCTCTAATCTCTCCCATGTTGAACTAGTCTCACACGAATCATGGTCCTACAATTGGTATCAGAGCCATGGTGCCCGATTTAGTGAATCTAACCGTTTGCTAAATCACATGTGCTCTAGATCTGTGATTTTTATGATTTTTGTTCAAGATGTAAAGTTGGGTGAAAATGAGAAAAACCCAGATCTGGACCGAAATATTCGGGTCTAGATGAAATAGAACATATACGAGTGTTGCGTTTTATGTTTTACAACTAAATAATCAAGTTTTCATCATCAAATATCACTTTTGAAGTGACTTTCATCAAATCTGCAAAAGAAATAGTGGCTGTGTTCTTGAAGGTGTGTGGCGGCTCTTTAAAGAAACTAGGGCTCCTACTGCATTGACGAAACTCCTGATTGGCGAAACTCCTGCTCTGACGAAACTCCAGCTTTGACGAAACTCCTGCTTCGACGAAACTCCTGTTGCTGGGTTATCGAAGAAGAAGAAGAAGAAGAAGAAGAAGAAGAGTCCGACAAACGTTGTTGCCGTTGAAGGTAGCAGCAGGTTGGATTTGATCGGAGTTTGAATCTCCGATGAAGATGTCAGCTGCTGCTTGTCTGGATATCGAAGAAAGGAGAAAAGTTGTCGACTGCTAATTTTTTATTTGGGGATTTGTTGTTTGGATGCTGAATCGTAGAGAGAGAGGAAGACAAAGGATGTTAGCGGCTGACATTAGGTGGGGAAGGTGATGATCGATTAGGATTAAAAGGTGGAATCGTAGGGTTTTGGATGTGGATGATGTTTGATTTCAGAATTTTGGGAGTTTCACTAGAGATATCGGCAGAATGTTGAACTTTTTTTAGGGGATTGCTGGATATGTATGTATCGCAGTGATTGTATATTGTTCTTCGAAGAGAGTGGAGAGATTTGAAAGTGGGTAGGTTGTGGATGTTGTGTGTAGCAGAAGATATGCAGCTAATAAAAAAAAATTCAACACTCACTTTATATGTTTATTTGTCTTATTCTGTGAAGCTTATTGGATAAGTGAGTTGAATATCAAACACTTAGTCCATTTCGTGGGCCTCTATTCTGATCCATCAAGTTGTTCTTTGTTTGGGCTGGAGAAAGATAATTAATTTGTGGAGCCATTTTAGATTATCATTCTTCGTGAGATGTCTTTAGTGGGCTGGAAACAAGTTGACTTGTGAAAGAAAATACATCATATTTTTCGTGGACTTCCATCAGGTGGGAGTAGAGTCGGGTGTTCGTCAAGTTGTTTTGAATCGCACTTCTAAATATCAAGGTCAAAATTCGTCTGGGTTTTGGGAGCGCACGGGATGATGCGGAATGATGAAAACAAAAGATGATGATATTTAAAAAAAATTGTGGGGTAGTTACGGTTACCGATGCAAACGTCAAATGTGGTGACTTGACTACTATGGGCCAAAAACCAAAAACGGTATGTTCACTTCCGCACGTCAGTGTTTATGATTGTTATCGGTTATTCGTAAATGTTCGAAAGCATTTTGTTTATTGTCATATTCTCGCATTTGAAAACGAATGTATGAACGTGGAATGTCAATACTGGTCCTAACGAGTTCACAAAGTCTTTGGAGGGATACAAGTCGGATCCTATGGGGTACTAGGCAAAATTTCTTTATCAACTAGAATATGCAAAGAAGAAAGCTTTTTGTTTATTGTCATATTCTCGCATTTGGTAACGAATGAATGAACCTGGAATGTCAATACCGGTCCTAACGAGTTTACAAAGTCTTTGGAGGCATACAAGTCGGATCCTACGGGGTACTAGGGGATGTTCTTATTCAACTAGAATATGCAAAGAAGAAAGTCGTTTTCGTGATTTTTCAAACAACCGAGAACATTCAGTGAAGATTGACGACAGTTCCGCTTAGTGGAGGGAATTGGTGAGAATTTGAAGATAAATTCTACTCAGTGGAGAGAATTTGTTATGTGAAATTGATGACAGTTTCTTTGAAGTGGAGAGAATCAGTTAAGGTTTAGAGATCTTACCAAAGAAATGGGGGGATAAAAATTTTCGTATGTTGAATTTCTTCAGTAAATCTCCATACGCAATCACAGGTGGTAGAGTTTGTGTTATGACAGATCAAGACTTGATGCAGTTCTTAAAGATTGGAACCCTTATCAAATGCCGGTTGGAGTATTGGAAGATCAGCGGAAGATCGGTCAATTGAGGAAATTGCACAACACCCAACACAGATACGCGTACTTTAAGGGGGAAATATTATACAAGGAGCGTCATGATACTACTTACCTGGATCATCGGTTAAGGGGGAATTTGTTAATAAAGAGAAGATGAATACTTGACTAAAGACCGATTGCAGTTGCATTTTCAGCATTCGACAGCAACGGACAAGGGGGAATTTGTTGATGCAGATTTTGTGTCTGATGCTTGTCGAATAGATTAGATTTGTATTTTATGCTGATTATGTAATAGTTAGTGAAATGGTCAAACAAATGTGTATTGACACGCTCGTTTGAAGTGGTCAAACGAGAGGGTTATGGGTTTGACCGTGTGTGTGTGCAAGTGAAGTGGGTGTGGGTATAAATACCGCCCCTTGTCTTTCATTTGCACTAAAGAGAGTTAGAGAGTGTGGGTGAGCTCATTTGAGAGTTCAAAATCTATTGATAGGAGTCACAAATTTAGGGGGAATCTCAATTGAGAAATTCTGTTGAAGAGTGTTGACTTTTGTTGACCACATCTAAAAGGTCAACAAAAGTCAAAACAATAGAGAATACATATTCTTAGCAGAATTTATATTGAATTTCTGATGAAATCATCAGAATGAAACTTTGAGTGATTAGGAAAAGAGGATGAAGAAAGCTAATTGGACCTTTGACAAAATGGGGTCCACAAAGATGTAAAGGTGTCATGTGACCAATAATTTTCTCCAATCAAAATTCACTTTAAAATTTTTGTGAAAGAATGATTGAAGAAACTATGAGTTGAAAGGGCATAACCGCGATTACATGATCAACCGTCATTAAATGTCTTGATACGCACGATCCAACGGTTACATTCTGAACCAAAATTCACATCACACGATCTAACGGTAATAAAGACAATTAATGATCTTTTAACTGCCATTACATGGCACGTTCCATATCCCATCAACTCCATAAACCCACAATTCTCTGCTAAAACCCTCACTATATAACTCACACTTAGCAGAAATTCAAAAATCACTCACCTTCTTCACAAGAACTTCAAACCAGAATATCCCCTGTTCTTCACTCAAAATCCAAAAATCCCTAAATTTCGAACCCTAATTCACAAAATTCAATAATGGCAGAAGTGAACCTCAACATCCCAATTGTTCAACATGATGTACCTTTTGTTAAAGACACCGAATTCCTACCAATGAAAGAAAATAATCTGCTAATGAATATAGAGCATTCGGAATATGATGTAAGATGTCAACTTTTGGTAGACTATTTTATGAAATGTCCAATCTCAGGAGCACTAACAAAAGGAAGAGAAGTACCAGAAAAGTTACTAAAACAATTTATCCACACTTTCACTGAAGATGAAGAGAATCAGGTCTCTACTCATGTATGGGGAAATCTTTTTGTAACATTAACCCCTGCAAGAGTAAGAGAATGGCTTGAACTTCCAGGTCTTGAAAATTACATTGAAGCACCAATCAAAGAAGAGTTGATAAGCTTTATCATTGAGCTTGGTTACAAGAAAAAAGAATATCAACAAAATTGGACCAGTAAGAAGAAATGAAATGCCAGCCATCTGGCAAGTAATGATGGAAGTGTTAAACAAATGCCTCACATCAAAGATAGGAGGATCTGATCAAGTCAGTCAAGCTATTCTGACAATCATGTATGGACTCATAACTGGGTTCAAACTTGATTATGGAACAGAAATCTTTATCCTACTCAAAAGATCAATCCTTACCAGAAATGGAAGAATAACCTCACACCTGCCATATCCAAGGTTAATTTCAATCATTATTTCTGAAACATTTGCTAAAAGGAACATAGAAATGCCAATTTTGGAAGATATCTGGAGTTCAAATACCATGAAAGCCTAGAGTTCCACTCATGGATGGGAATCAGATAAAGATATCCCTGAGTTACCAGAAAGCATGCTGTGCCTCACAATACAGATTACAACATGAAGAACTTCTTGCCAAATCAGATACTCCAACAGAAGAACCAAGCAAAGAAATTGTTAATTGCTCTTCATCACCAGAAGAAGAAGAAGTTGAGAAGTCCTGGTCATTAGAAACAGAGGCTGCAGGAGGAGAAGGAGTTCTGAAGATAACTAATTCACCAGAAAACAAGACAGAACATGCTGAGAGCCAACAGATTCATGACGGTGGAATTCATCATGAGTTTGATATTCATCAAGAGAAAAACATGAACACTATGCAGAATCTCATATTGCTGGAGGAACTCATGAAGATACTGAAGGTCAACATTATGAAGAAACTCACTTTGCTAGTACAACAAATGAAGCCACTGAAGTTATACATCATGATGAGTCTCGGGTTGCTGGTACATATCTTTTAAACACTGTTTTTGTTGATACTCATTCAAAACAAACAAACTCAGAAGGTTCAATTAATGTTTCTTACAAGTTAGAATATAGAAAAACTGATGTTGATGAGGTGGTAACAAGTTCCATTCATCTCAACTCTGAATCAGAAAATGAGGAGGAGTTTGAGATCTCAACAGATAGAGATCAGGGAACTGATCAAGGAAATCTGGTAAAAAGTAATCTGTTTACCTCAAAAACTTACGGAGAATCATATATTGATATGATTCAAGGACATAAGGAAACCCATGATGAAAATGTGTTTTTCACCGCTGGTGGAGATGATTCTGGTACACTTAAGGTTGCACCAAAATCTGGTAAAGCCAAAAGTGACCCTATCATTTCCAAAACAGCAGCAGATGTGTTTGCAGCTGGAATGTTAGAAGGAAAATCTGTTGTTCCAAATATCCCAGGAACACCCATGAACCAAGAAAATTTGGAAACTGTGCTGGAAAATGTTTACAAAGCCTGCAAAAGAAATCCAGTAGAAGAAAAGCTTGATATGTTGCTGTTAGAAATACAAGGTCAAATGGCAGACATAAAGACTTTATCTGAATCAGTGGAGGTGATAAAGACACAAACTGAAAGAAACACTGAAGCACTAAAGTCTGTTCAAAAGATGAAAGAAAAAGCATCAGAATCCAACATCTCTGTATCAAAAATTCAGAAGACTCTCACAGAAATAGAAAAGATCAAGACACAAGTTGCAAATGCTGTGGAATCAAGACAATCAAGCAGTGCAAATAGAGTTTTGGAGGAAGTTACCATCCTAAGGGCAAGCAACAACAGTATCACAGATGCCCTTGAGAAGCTGTCAAAAGAATAGGCTGCAATACACATGAAAAGTCAAACTGAATTTACCAAAGTTCAGAAAAACATAGCCAGCAACTCAAATCAGGTAAGAGAGGTGCAACAACTGGTGAAGAAAATGCAATTCAACATTGCAAGATTGGCCAAAGTGGATCCCAAAGAAATCATGAAAGAAATTCCCGTTGAAAGTTCACAACAAGAAGTTCCAAAGTCAACCCCACAGCAATCATCAGCTATACCAATTACCAAAGTCGGAACCACAATGATGGGTCCACCTCCAAATGTCTCAAAAGATGAAATGCTGAAAAGGTTTGCAACTTCAAAACCTCAAGTTGTTACAAATTTGAAACTTTTTTTAACTTCTCAAACTGTCCCAAAACCAAGGTCTTCTGAATACAATCTGGTGAAATCTGCAAACAATGAATGAGTGGGAACAAGAAGCTGATTCAAGAAAAGCACAGATTGTTAAAAGAAAAATCTCTGAAACTCAGTCTATCATGGTTCAAGAGATTGACAGGGATATAATGATATTCCCTAAATACAATCTGGTGAAATACTATTGGACAAAAGAAGATGTGGCAGCAAGGCCACCAACTCCTGTCAGAATGGCCATAAGGGAAGAGAAGTTAAAGAGAGGTCCAGGAAGCATTCACTACACCAACAAGAATCCAGTAAAAAGAATCTTAAAAGTGGATGAGGTAAAGGTTGGAACTGATGGTGCTGGTGGAACCTATACGCAGAATAGATACACACTTCTAAGAGAAAATGGGGAAGAAGAGAAAGTAACTGATGAATAAATTTCTGATAAATTACATCCTTTAGACATCCTGTTCATGAAGGATCATTATGAAAAAGAAAAGAAAAACAACAAAGAAGTCAAAAGAGCATTAAAGGGCATATCAAAGGCTGGAGTACAGCTGTTTGACAGAATGGCTTTTTCAGACTTTGATTTATGAATCAACTATGAATATGTGCACAACAAAAAGGTCTATATCAGTGCACCAAAGACAAAAGTTCCCTCAGAGATATTGGAAGATGCAAGATCTGGAGACATCATTGAACTACCAAGTAAAAATGAAAGACATAACTATGGTGTAATCTTCAGAGATATTGAAAGAAACAAAGCTCTGTTCAGAAGTGTTGATATCTGCAAGTACTCAGTTTATCATGAAAGGTATGAATAGGAGACAAGAACAACTTCAGAAGATAGGAATGAACTTGGAGGGTCATAGAAAAGAAATTGAATAAATGATTGAAGAATGGATTCAAGCAAGAACCTGGTCTAAAGGCATGTATGACATCTGCAACAAGTATATCTCTTACAAGAAGCAATTAAAGAGTGGAGATGTGCACAAGAAATTGAAGCTGACTTGAAGAACATTTTTTTGAATTCTCATTTTTATATGTAATTTGTTTTTCAGAACATCAGTAACTGGTTTGATTTGTAAATGTTAAGTTTCCACTGTTTGGAAATTTTCTGTTTATGAGATAGTTCATTTTCTTACAATACTTAGGGGGAAACTGTTAGGAAACTTTATTTGCAAGTATTGAAGAAAATCAGATTCACCTTGATCTATGAAGAAGACTGTGACAACTGCCACTTTTCGGTAACTTTCTTATACTTAAAGTACTCATTTTTAGCTACATTTTTATGCGTTTTGAACATCCGAACTGCATATTTCATGACATACACTTAGAATACTCATGGAATACTTACTTAGGATACATATGATCCATTTTTATTAAGTACATTTGAAACAAATTAAACAATGCATCAAAACTACTAGAAAAACACCTAGTAAACTAGTATTCTGACAAAAACGCAGGATCCGCAGAAACCATCTAAATGACATTTTTAGGACTCAGACGAAAGTCCAACATCTAATATACATTAAACCCTAACTAGGAATGCAAGGGTTTGGTTTAATACCTTTCCGAAGTCTGGTAACACTAAAAACTGCCCGAAGAGCACTAAAAGCGACAAATTCAACACTTTTCCGCAGAAATTATGCAGAAATCAGCATTTTAAGTTATATGCAATGTACAAAAGTGTCGTTTAACCTAAAATTCATATTAGAATACCTTGGGGTATCATCTAAACCAAGAATCACATCAATTCACACAACTTACACAAGCTTAGCGTTCAAATAACGACTAACGGAAACAACGCCAAACGAATATCCGAACGATATCGGATCTTTTTTTAGTGACCATCTAATGTTATTTGGATCATTTAAGTCTAGTAATTACCACCTAACATCTTAAAACACTTGAATCACTTAAAACATCTAAGCTTTCTAATAACTTTTCCTTAGTTTCTAACACTTGAAACACTTGAAAAAAGTTCACCAAACAACAAGTGGGACCCACACAAGTTGGCCATTTGGTGAAATATCTAGATATTTCACCAAGCCTTGCAAGTTGATGATGTTGGTGAAAGTTTACAACTTACAATCAGATTAACTAAGCTCATTCATCACAAATACACCTTTCGTTACACACACTTAACAACTCTCTCAATATTCATCATCTAGCCAAGAACACCCACCAAAAACTTTCGCATTTTAGCCTTTCTTTGATGATCAAGATGGATCTTGATGGAACATAGGAGGATCTAAAGACACTAAAAGTTGAAGAAGTGATTTCCTTCCATTCAAAAGCTTTCAAACACCAAGATCAACATTTTTCTTTGCTTTTATCATCATCTAGATCATCCCTAGCCACAAGAGCTAGAAGTGAGCCTTCTAAATCTCTTTTTCATACTTATTTATGTATATATTGTTTAATGAACAAGTTATAACTAAAACAATCATACAAAATAAGATGAAAATACAAAGAAGCAAACTAAAAATCATGATATAAAAGATTGTTTATGTTATGATTTAAAGCTTATTACTTGCATGTTTGATCTAGTTATGATGAATATTATATGAAAAACTTGTTAGATGTTATTTAAAAACATGATCTAACAAGTGTACATGAAAGTGTTAAAAGGGTTTTGTTAAACATAATGTTTAATGGATGATCATAATATTTGATATTGTTAAAGTATATAAAGTTTTTAACTAAAAATAATGCTTTTACAATATTTGTAAAAAGAAACATACAAGATGGGTTTTTCATAAAAGTTTGATAAAACTAGAAGTAAAGTATGATTTTTGAACTAGTAAACATATGTAAAGATCATACCAAAACCCTACATGATTATGAGTTCATCTTGTTAAGATTTTGATATACATCTCATATGTTTTTGCTAAGAATGATATGAGAACTTTTTGGTGATTTTTATAAAGAAAAAGATATGTTTTTATAAACATGGCAAAGTATATATTTTAAAGGAAATATGGCCATTTTTCTTAAAAATCATAAGTTATAAAAACTATTATTTTTGACAAAATCTTTATTAGATTAAAAGGATTTTAAAGAATAGTTTTTATAAAAGCAAAGTTTGTTATAAATATACGTTTTTGAGAAAATATATATTTAGTTAACTTAACAACTTATGTGCTATGTGTTATTTGTTTGTATTAGTTATATGTATGATAACTAGGAACTTGAATACAATGGTACAAATAAACACAATGTACATTTCGACTAAAGTCTAACAAGACTACATGTAAATACGCCTTAAAAACAACTTACGGACATTCCGAGCCTTCGGATACAACTTATGGTCAAAACGGACGACGGGCGAATCTATAAACATATCGCCATTCCGAAGAGTTACTACGATGCTTAGGCTATCTTTCGACGCGAATACATACAAATCACCGACAACAATATCCGGATATTTTGAAACTTATAAAAACTATTATGTATTCTTTAATTAAAAAGCCTATATTTAGTAACTTTTATAAAAATGAAAGAATATATTTTAACACATGGGCTTATTTTACATATGGGCCTATTTTCTATAAATGGGCTTATTTTTAATACAAATGGGCTTATTTTATACAAATGGGCTTATCATCCTAAATGGGCTTAACATAAATACATGGGCCAAGCCCAATATCAAAAACTCATGGGCTAAGCCCAATACCAAACATATGGGCCAAGGCCTAGTAACATTAAGCCCAATAACCTTTAGGCCCAATACTATTTAGGCCCAATACTATTAAGCCCAATAACATGAATACATGGGCTAAGCCCAATGTCAAAACATATGGGCTATGGCCCATTAACATTAAGACATGAGCCCAGCCCAATGACATATAATTGATGAAAATGCAATTATACAATTTATTCATACAAGACATGAAATCAAGAGGACAAGACCCGATGATACAACTCACAAAATACAAGATTTCATATACATATATTTACATTTATTGAAATATATATATATATATATATATATATATATATATAACAGTTTAACAAATCATACATCTAAAACATAGTTCAACGAACAACAAAGGCATACAAGTCTTACACATATTTAAGACACAAGACTTGTACTCAAGTCATTACAAAGACAGAAGTGTCTAACAAATCTAGGACCTTTGTAGGTCGTGATACAATTCAAGACAACGGCCAGTGAGGTTACAGTTATATACAGTTTACGGAACGCAATTCTGTGAGTTTATGTCCCCTATTCATTTAAATGTTTTACAACTTTACGACTATCGGGGAAGATACATGTTCAATCGTATGTTAAAGTTAGGGAATGAAACACCTTAGATCATGTGCGAATTAGGGATATACATCTAAGCACCTTTAATCCAGTTTGGACCTAGGTACAAGTGGTTAGATCTAATGGGTTTTGGCGAACCCCACTCTTGGTCGTGGACCCATACAGAAGAGTGCGTTTGTGTCCCAGTCGATAGTAGTCGACACAAAATCGTCTAGGTTTGGATTGCTTCCTATTTCGTCACACATATTAATGTCCTCGCGAAACATTAATGGTCAACGATTTCATTGACGCTTTACATACTACATCATTACATACAGATACATCTTATACAACTCACATTTTATGGATACAGTTTATACAACTCACACTTTATGGATACAGTTTATACAACTCACATTTTATGGATACAGTTTATACAACTCACATTTTATGGATATGTTAATGAACTTTAGGTAATAAGTGCATGTCTCCCATTCTATAGGGTCTTTATTGTACACATAGTGAAACTTAGTCCTAGTTTTATCCTAGGACATTTTGTCCAAGTTTTAGAATGGTCTTTTGTCTGAGTTTTGTATAGGACAAAAGGTCTGAGCTTTGTGTAGTTTGTTTGTCCGGGCTTTCTAGTTTGTCTTGAAAGTCCGGGTTTTGCCTTGTATTTATACCTTTATGTGGAATAGACAAGGTGGCGATTCTGTGTGAAATTCTGTGCACCTAACCCTAATCATTGTGTGTGTTTTGTCTGGCGGCTGCTTTGTGTGAGTGACGTCATTCATCTTCCTCATCAAGAATACTCAGTGTATTCTTGATTTCTCTCCCAAATCCTTGCTTACTAGTGTTTCATCTGCAGTGGTTAATCATCAGGTGGATTCCGCACACCTGTTGGTGGCTTTAGCTGAGTGAGATCTTGGATTAGGAGGCCTTACAAGTGGTATCAGAGCAGTGTGCTCATACTACTGTAGGTGTTTCTTAGTTTGAAGGTTTTTGTGAGAAAGGTTCAATCTTTGATAGGGTTTAGTGAGAGTTTAGTGAGTTTTTGTGTTTTATTCATGATTCTTTATTCATATCTAGTGATTTGATGATGGATTTTGAGTAGGTTGGTGATTTTTAGTGTTGTTCTTCATCTGGATTTTACATGGGTTTTGGTTCTTGTTCATACAGAGTTTGAAGGTTGAAAAAGATTCCTGAGTTTGATCTTTGGAAGATTTGTCCGTAGTTTAAATTCTGTGTTTGTGTCTCCGGGGTATTGTTGAACCAGTGTGAAGTCACATTGGGGAGATAGTCCGGAGATTGGTTCTTCTGAGTTTCAAAACTCCAGTTCTTGTCTGAATTTTTCCTAGTATCTACCTGATCCGAGTTTCAGTTACTTGGGTCTGAGTTTTAGAGGGTCTGAGTTTAAAGTTTTGCTTAGTCCGAATTCTTAAACTGTTATTAGAGTCTGAGTTTATCTTGTCCGAATTTTTAAGCCTCTAGTAAGTCTGAGTTTTTAAAATATTACTAGAGTCCGACTTTTAGTTTTAACTCTTACTTTTTAGTCTGAGTTTTAATTTATTATTAGTGTCCGATTTTTTAGATTATTATTATCATAGTGTCCGACTTTTGTTTATTAATTTTTGAGAGTCAGAAATTTTTATAACTTCCTTAGGTCCGAATTTTGTCTTCATTAAAGAGTCCGAATTTTTCTTTAGATAGGGTAGTCCTAGAGTCCGACTTTTTAAGTTAGTGTCCAGTCCGAATTTTCCTTTTTTTTCCTTTGTGTCCGAACTTTTTTAATTTTATAATCATAGAGTCCGTATTTTTGTCTTATTATTAGTGTCTGAGTTTATTATTAGTTCTCTTGTGTCCGAGTTTCATTTAGGTCCCTTGAGTCCGAGTTTATTGTAACTAGTAGTCCGACTTTAGTAGTTTTGCTAGTTCTTGAGTCCGATTTTTTTTTAGTATTATTAGGTCCGACTTTTACTTGGTTCTTTGAGTCTGAGTCTTAGGTTTTTACCGGTCCGAGTTTTATATTCTTAGTGAGTCCGATCTTTGATCTTTTATTAGGTGGTCTGAGTTTAAATTCCTAACAGTGTAGTGTCCGAGTTTTCTGTTTGTCTTTTATTTCAGGTTTTGTGATCCGGGTTTCACACTCTGATTAAAGCTCAGACACTTCACTTCAGACACTTCACTCCGTGCTTTCTCTCCGAGTTTGGACTTAGAAAATCTTTTCAGTAACACAGTTCTTGCTTGGAAACCTACTGTTGTTTCTGAAATGGCAAACAACAATCTGACTGCAATGGTGCAAAACCTCAAGCACAATGCTGAGGTAGGAAGTAGCGACAAACCTCCTTTGTTGATAAACGAGCTTGATTTTCCTGAGTGGAAGGAGCGTTTTGAAAGGTATGTACGAGCAAAAGACATCAAAATCTGGTTGTGTATTGTTAAAGGATGTGGAGCTACTCCAGTACGTACGTTGACGATTGATACGTATTTGGCACTCACTGACGACCAAAAGAGATTTTTTGACTGTGAAGAGAAAGCTATGTCAATGATAACGATGGCAATGTCGCAATCTATACTTCATATGTTCCGTAAGAGAAATAGCTCAAAGGAATTGTGGGATAGTATGATCCAGCGATATGATGGAAATGAAATGTACAAGAAGCAACGTCTCGAACGTTTGAAGACTCAATTTGTTGTGTTCAAGGCTTTAAGAAATGAATCATTTGATGACACAGTGAACCAATTTTATCATTTGCTGAGCGAACTTGATAGAAGTCAAGAGGGTATTTACACTGAATTTGAGAAAGTTGAGAAGTTTCTGAATTGTCTTTCCAGAGAATGGAATATGTACACCGCATTGATTAGAGAGGGTGTTCTCTATGAGGAGCTTTCATTGGAAGAAGCTGTCCAAAAACTGAGGGGTTATGCATGGAATATGGAAGATCTAGCATCTGATTTCGAGAAGATCCAAGATCCTCAGTTGTATAAGGCTTCGAAACCAACGGATAAGGGTAGTAATGGTGGAGTCGGTGTTGCTTTGTATTCGGAGAATGAAGGTCCTGCAAGTGCACACGCCTTTATAAGCAACAATGACAGTTCAGGTGGAACAACCAATTCCAATTAAGGGATGTACTCCTCTAGTGGAGCTCAGAAATCTCAAGGAACAAGCTTGAACATTCCTAAGATAGATGCAAGCTGTTTGAAGTTGATTGAAGAAAATATAAGTCTGTTGGCGTCCTTCATGACTGCCTACGAGAACTTCTGTCTTGGAAAGCTCGTTGAACCGTCAAGTCTCGATGAGGACTTTGATCAGATAGATCAAGACGAAATGGAAGAACTTGATCTATAACTCAATATGGCACTGTTAGTCCGTAGAGCGAAGAATTTTTTGTTGAAGACGGGTAGGAAGTTCATAGGAGGTCAGACAAAGACTCGAATGGGAGTCGACATGTCCAAAGTAAAATGTTACAACTGCGGTATCTACGGGCATTTCGCACGTGATTGTCGAAAGCCGAAAATGGAAAGATCTGATAGAGACAACAACTCTCGAGGAAATAATTCAAGACCTCACAACAATGCATCAGCTGCTACCTCTAATTCAAGTGCTCGTTCAAGTGGGTCTAAAAATCTTACAACTTCGACAAACAATGCTATGGTAGCTCAACCTCTACAGAGTGTGACTGAGCCTTATGACTGGGGTTGTGCTTTGGAAGACATCTCAGGAGCTATTGTGTCACAAGCATTTATAGCTGAAATTGGGAACGAAGAAGTGTATGAAGAGGTTGTCGAAGAGACTAGCATTGAGGAGCTTGCGGTTGTAGCTGAAGTTTTTGGGGAAGAGTTGGATTCGGGGAATGTTGCTGAAAATGAAAATCCCTCGATTGAAGAGACTGTTGAAAAGTTAAACAAGACAGAAGATGGAGAAAAAGGAGAATGCTTTGAATTCAACATCTCCACAGCTGAAATGCAGCAATTTGCGGATGCAGAAGCTAAAAGATTGGAAGAAAACTCCGTAGAAAATGAGGCTTGTGCATTCATGGCTGGCATTGAGGTAAAATCATCTTCTGTAGATAAGCGATGTGCTAGATGTGTTGAGTTTGTGACTAAGATTGATAGATATGCACTTCATAACACAAACTTAATTGCAGATTTAGAAAAATCCAGAGAACTCATTGTTGTTTTATCTAATTCGGATAAAGAACACCAAATTAAGATAAAAGCGCTGAAAAATGATATCTCTGAATTTGAGAGACTTGTGGCTCAGGGAAATCTTAAAAATCAGGAATTAAAATCTGAACTTGAAATGAATCAAAATTGTGTTTTGGAAAAGAACAAGATCATTTTGGAAAAAGATAATCTGATTTTAGATTTGCAACGAAAGATTGAAAAGTTCAGGGATTCATCCGAAGTGATGAATTTCTGTATTAACAGCCAACGTCTCAAAGAATCTGAGGAAGAAATGTTCGGCATTGGTTATACTAAGGTGCCTCCTCCGGTAAACCATAATTATACATCAATGCCAAGCATTGATCCTGAATTGGAAAATTTTGTGCCAACGACCCCTCTGAAGGTTGAACCGCAAAGTGAGTCAGAATCTGAGCCAGATGAAGTTACTGACTCAGATCAGTCGAAGATGAGTGGAGTTTCAAAGAAAAATGAAGTAAATCTTGAAAACATTGAAAATTTAATAAGCAATAAGATTTTAGAAATTTTTAATCAAGTTCAAAATGTGAAGTCAAAAACAAAGTCACGTGGAAAAACTAAAAAGGCTTTGAAAAATGTCCCTAAAACTGAGTTTGTTAAAGGGGAGGATTTTGTCAAAGAAGAAGTAAAAATTGAAACAGGTTCCAACTCTCAGTTTGTGAACCAAATTTTGAAAAATTCCACCAACGCCTCATCATCTTCGACTGATCATGAGGAACGTCCAAAGAATGTTGCAAAAATTCGCAAATGCTATAAGTGTCGTGGGAAAGGACACTTAGCAGCAGACTGTCCAGATGACAGGGGTAAATCTCTTGTTGATCTTGATCAAAAGAAACCTTTTGTTGAAAAACAACAAAATGAAGCAGTTAATGTTGAAAAGAAAAATGGTAAAAATCAGAAGGTTGAGAAAACAAAAGTGATTAAACAAGAAGTAAAACCAGTTGTCAAACCAAATGTTAAATCTCAACAAAATCAGGATCAGGAGGAGAAACCCGTTGTTATTAACCGTGGGGACAGATCGGAAAATGCATCTCAAAGACATGATACTCGTGAGAAAACCCCTCACAGACGACAAAATCATGTTACTTTCCAAGTAGTTAAGAATGACCAACGCTCTGGAGGTCCGAACAACAACTATGTTAGACCTCATGCACAGAACAGATTCGTGAATGATCGAAATGCGTCACCCCCCCCCCCCCGATTTCCAAATCAAATACCGCATTCGGATAATCATCCACGATCATTCTCAAGACACGAAGATGCTCCTAGATTTGGTAGGAATTTTGAGCCACCCAGGAATCAAAATTACAGTTACCAAAACTATGGAAGCCGAGGGTATGGAAACTCTTGTTAGACCAACAGATCGTCAACTCCGTATAATCCACGATTTGCGGGGACTCATTCCAACAATTTCCAAACTGGAAATGGTGGATACAGAGGCGATGATGGTTATTTCAAAGAGTTTTCTTATGTTGACGAATCAGGACGACCCAAGACTATCATGGCTTGGGTCCCACACTCTAATTAAATTTTTGTTGGGGAGTGTAGGAGCAGCTGAAGAGGGCTATCTTTATTTGGTATATCGATAGTGGTTGTTCCAGACACATGACAGGAAATAGAGAGTTATTGAACAATTTTAAACAAATTCGTGGTGGTTATGTGAATTTTGCCGGTGAAAAGGGTGGTTACATCACCGGTGAAGGCTCTGTGTCAAATGGAAAAATCACGCTGCATAAAGTGAACTACGTTGAAGAACTGAAGCATAACTTGATGTCGGTTTCTCAAATCTGTGATAACAAGTACACGATGCTTTTCACTGATAAAGCTTGCTTCGTCTTGCATCCGGGATTTGTTGTTCCTGAAGATTGGATCGTTATGAGGGCTCCAAGGGTGAATAACACATATGTCATGGACATGCGCCCGTTGGTTAACTCGTCTGCTCCAGTGACTTGTCTACTTTCAAAGGCGACTGAAGATCAATCGTATCTCTGGCATAGGAGAATGGGCCACGTGCATCTACGAAAAATGAACCACTTAGTGAAAAACAACTTGGTGTTGGGGGTTCCTTTACGTAGTTTCAATATGCACAACAAATGTGAATCATGTGAAAAAGGAAAAATCAAACGAAAGCCTCATAAACCGAAAACAGTTAACTCAATCCAAAAACCACTTGAATTGCTTCACATGGATCTTTTCGGCCAGATCCATGTTGCTAGCATTGGTGGGATGTCTTATTGCTTAGTTGTTTCTGACGACTTCTCACGTTACTCATGGGTATTTTTCTTAAAAACAAAGGATCAAACTGCTAGTATTTTAAGAGACTTATTCAAATAACTTGAGAAAAAGTATTCTTCCTATTAAGAAAATCCGAAGTGACAACGGCACTGAGTTTAAAAATCATTATATGGATGAGTTATGTCGGGAAATGGGAATAATTCATCAGTTCAGCGCTCCATATGTTCCTCAACAGAACGGAGTTGCAGAACGGAAGAATCGTACCCTGATTGAGGCGGCCCGCACTATGCTTTCTGAATCAAAATTGCCAATTTTCTTCTGGGCCGAGGCGGTAAACACTGCATGTTATGTGTTAAATCATGTGCTTACGGTCAAAAGAGAAGATAAAACGTGTTATGAATTGCTTGAAAACAGGAAACCGAACTTATCTGGTTTTCAACCTTTTGGGATTAAGTGTGTTATCAAACGCACCAAAGGTACTCCTAAAATGGGGGAAGTTGGTGAAGTTGGGTTCTTTTTGTGATATGCCAATGGAACTCTAAACAAGCGCGTTTATAACATCAAGAAGCGAACAGTGGAGATCATGTTTGATATAACTCCTTTGAGTTTCGATCCTCCACCGTCCGAATTCGGTCCCAAAAGCGGTTACGATTATGATAAATTATTTTATTCATTTGACCTTCCTGATGTTTCAGAAGAAGATTCGGAGGTTGTATACACACATCTTGTGAACAAAGATGAAGTGGATGCGAGCTGGAGAGCAAGTATTCCTACTAATGTGTCTTTGAATGTTCCAGTCGCTGATTCTTCGTCCGTAAATGATGTTGTTGCTGAGCAGATCCCCAATGCAGCTGCTCAAACTACGAGTGGAGATCTATACGTTGACTTTTCAGCATATCCAAATGTTGATGCGTCTTCTGGTAATGGTGAAG
Organism: Helianthus annuus; assembly: GCF_002127325.2. Classification (NCBI taxonomy): domain Eukaryota; kingdom Viridiplantae; phylum Streptophyta; class Magnoliopsida; order Asterales; family Asteraceae; genus Helianthus; species Helianthus annuus. Next base: position 103,765,912 of record NC_035435.2, on the reverse strand, counting down.
CTTCTAGTAGTAATGCAAATGCTGAAGGGGAGATTCAATCGAATTTGGGAAACAATCTTCAAGCTCCGACAATCCCAGTTCCAAGAACAAATATTCATTATCCTGTTGATAATATTATTGGGAATCCAAATGCGGGAGTGCAAAAGCGAAGGAGTATTTCAGAGATGCAATGTCTGTTCTCTGCTATCAAGAAAGAAGAAATCTACAATCTTAGCCTGCATGAATGTTTTATCTCTCAGATAGAGCCGAAGAACTATCAAGTGGCTCTGAAGGATAATTCTTGGTGTGAGGCGATGCAAGAAGAGTTAGCTCAGTTCGACAAGTTAAAGGTGTGGAATTTGGTCGATCTTCCAAAGGGCCAACATACAATCAACACGAAATGGGTTTTCAAATGCAAGAAAGACGATAAGGGTGTCGTTGTCAGAAACAAAGCACGGTTGGTTGTTCAAGGCTTCAATCAAGAGGAAGGGATTGATTATACCGAAGTTTATGCACCGGTAGCAAGACTGGAAGCTATTCGTTTGTTTCTAGCCTTTGCTGCACACATGCGTATCAAAGTCTATCAGTTGGATGCGAAAAGCGCCTTCCTTTATGGGAAATTGCATGAAATTGTGTATGTGTCCCAACCACCGGGTTTCGAAGCTCCAGGGTTAGACAACAAGGTCTATTTGTTGGACAAGGCTCTCTACGGTCTCCATCAGGCCCCTCGAGCATGGTACGAGACGTTGTCAAAGCATCTATTGGAGCATGGGTTCTCACGTGGTGCGATTGACTCCACACTGTTCATTTTGAAGAAAGGGGGAGATTTTCTGATCGTGCAAATTTACGTTGATGACATAATTTTTGGTTCTTCAAATGAAGAATTGTGTCGTGAGTTTGAGGTGGTGATGAAGTCAAAATTTGAAATGAGCGCGATGGGCGAGTTATCATTCTTTTTAGGTCTTCAAGTGAGTCAAGGAAAAACCGGGACGTACGTGCATCAGACAAAGTATGTCCACGAGATTCTCAAAAGATTTGGATTGGAAGATAGCTTACCCTATGACACGCCTCTCCCGACAAATCTCAAGCTTTCACCCGATAATGTGAAAGATCCTGAAGTGGATCCGACTCTATATCGAGCAATGATAGGTTCATTGATGTATCTTACTGCTTCACGACCAGATATTATGTTCTCTGTTTGTTTGTGTGCTAGGTACCAATCAACTCCGAAGGAGTCTCACTTGAAAGCAGTCAAGCGTATTTTCAGATATCTGAAAGGGACGCCTAAGCTTGGATTGTGGTATCCAGCTGAAGGTGGTCTGGATTTGATGGCGTATGCTGACGCAGATTTCGGAGGGTGCCGGATGAACAGAAAGTCAACCTCTGGCGGCGCACAACTTCTTGGGAATCGTCTTGTCTCTTGGCAATGCGAAAAGCAAGTTGTCGTTTCTCTATCCACGTGCGAGGCCGAGTACATTGCTGCTTCAAGCTGTTGTGCTCAGGTTTTGTGGATTCAGCAATAAATGAAGGACTACGGTTTGAATTTTACTCGAACTCCTATCCTTGTCGATAACAACTCTGCCATTTCCATAACAAACAATCCAGTTAATCACTCACGCACTAAGCACATAGATGTTAGGCATCATTTTATTCGCGACTGTGCTGAGAAGGGTTTAATAGAAGTGGTCAGGGTAGACACCTTGGATAATCTTGCCGACCTGTTTACGAACCATTCGATTGGGCTAGATTTGAGAATATGGTCCGAATGATTGGCATGATCAACCCAGAGTAAAATGCTTTCTAAACTCGCATAGGAACTTTATTTTATCTTTTCTGTACAGTTCTTATTGCTTTCGAAAAATTGAAAAACTCCAAAAATATTTTACTTAGTTGTAGGATAAATTTCAGAAAAATACAAAAACATTTGAAAAATTTAAAATGAAGTCGTGTTGAGATATAAGGGAAATGATAGTACATCGGTTAGTCGTATCTGGTGCAGGACTATGGTTATATATATAAAATTAACCGTTAACTGTGACAGCTTCATTATGCATTGCTTCGGTAGGTTTTACGCGTAAATAAGAACCTGTCTTTGGTATATAAACACAATGAACTGCGTAACTTGTGTGGCACATCTCTCGGAGATATGGTCTTGGTACCGTAATTTCGTTTGATAGATTGCCGAGGTTCTGAGATACGTGGTCTTTATGCTGTTTATCATCTGGGTATCATGGTTGTTTCTTTTACCGAAAATAACGGGGACGCAAGTCTAGATCTTCCATGATACCATACATACGTGTAAATATCCTTAATACATGATGCATTCGACCCAAATAAGTGATAAGCAATCACATGTCCCACAAAATTATGCGGGAGTCAAGTTCGTCTCTTTGTCTGTACGATGGTACTAACCTGTTCACGGACTTGCTCTTGTGCCCTCATGCATCTGAAATTCAAGTTCCTCCTCAAGAAGTGATTATATCACAAAGGGCTTGTTTTCAATTCCAAATAAGTGAGTATCTCACATTAGCTTATACCTCAAAACAGATGATAAATGGTATACTCACCAGTAAGATGATCTCTCGTGCATACCTTGATACGGGAGTATATTCTGAGGCGGGTAAACATAGTTACTGTCAGCTATTAATACACTAAATTCCATATCTCGAAAAGAGTGTTCGAAAGCGTGCTAAAACTTAAAGTGGACCACAATACCGTTGAACGTCTTGAACTGTCAATATCATTCTAAAAGATTAAAGCTAAATGCTATGGTTCTTATGTTGGGTACTGACAGTAAAACCGATATAACCGATTTCACAAAAAGATAATTAGTGCAAATACATTCGTAGGTTTAATCTCTTTAATTTAGTAAAAAATTGAAAAACCATAAAAAGATTTTGCTTTCTTGTTTCTATGTGCGAGTTATCTTATTAAGAATACTCTAGGGTTGTGAAAATTATTTTAATAAGATATTACATATCATGAAAAATCGGTCGTGTAAGATTCATCTAAGTGTGTGTGAGAAACTTCATCAGGTAAGGAAGTCGATAAAAATTTTTGTTCCACGAAGTGATATTTTTTCCATCTCAAGTAAAAGATGTGTTCTTTGAAAAACTTCAAATTTCTTATGACAAAGTTGTTATGACATAGTTGTTAAGTTGAAAGAAGCTTAGGGGTATAAGTTGAAATTAAAACTTAACATGGTCCGTCTTTAACAAAAAAAGGGGTTTTGTAACTCAAACCGTGACCGAGTTTTAACACCTCTTTTATGTCCGATTTTTTTATCTCCCCTCACTCATTCTTCTTGTGTTTCATCCTTTGAGTTTTTTTTCTTCCAAACATCTTCCTTCTCACCATCACCTTTTCACTCCATCACTTTCTTGCAAGTTCTTGTTTTGTTTAGATTCAAACCCTAAGTCTTCTTCAAGGTATGTAATCTTTATCCTTTACATCTCCATGGTCTCATATTTGGTAAGATTTCTTTGATTTCTCGGGCTTGGATTGAGCTTAGTGTTCATGTTTCTTGATATACTCATGCTTGAATCTTTGTGATTTCTTACAAATTGTTGATATTAGTTGATGTTATTGAAGCTTCTTGAAGCTAGGGTTTTGTAGAAAATTTGGGGCTTTTGTGTTTAGCTTCAAGAACTTGGTGTTCTTGAGGTTGGGGCTCATGAATCTTGAAGGAAATTGAATGTTTGAGTTGTTTTTGAGCTTTGTTTGGTTGAAAGTTTGTGTGAATGTGTTCTTGAAATTGATTGGTTAGTCAAAAGTTGTTGCTTGTTTGTATGATGTTTAGTAAATGTTTTTGGCGGGGATTCTTGGGGTTTAGGAAGAAGATGAAAGAAATTTGAATTTTTACCCTTTTTGATCCATCATGAAAGATATGTTCTTGTTTGTTTGAGTTAAAATCTTTGAGGTTCAGTCCTTCTTCTCTTCCGTATGTTCGGAGAGATCAAAGACATGATTCAGTGACAAGATTTTAACTCAATATGCTGAGTTCTTCTTGAGTGAAAATGTTCCGAAGTTTATTACAGTTTCAACAATTCATCATGTTCCGAAGTTTATTACAGTTTCAACATTTTTTCAAGTTTTACAAGTCACTATGTTGTCCGAGTATTAAAGTCAATTATGATGTCCGAGTTTTGATAAAAAACAATGCTACGAGTTTTGACCTTTTTGGTTTGTCCGAGTTTTTTAGTTTAAACAGCCAAAACTGGTCCGAGTTTTGATGTTTGGTTGTCTCTGAGTTTTAATAGCAGTTTTTCCGAGTTTTGATACAGTTTTAGATCAGGTTTTCATTTCCGAGTTTTGAGTTTTAATTGCAAAGGTGTCACACCCCCAAAATACCACATGCGGGAACACCGCGGAATGTGTGACGCATCAGAGTTCGAGCCACCAATCACATTGAACCAATGATAGATATTTAAATAAAACATGTCATTAATTACCAATAGTAAATGTCAGTCATAAGATTAAATCAAAAGAGTAGTGTAGCGGAAGCATATAGTAAATCGTTTAACAACTGTTTCATAATAAATGTTCAAAACCAATGTATCAGATATATGTTAATCCATGAGCCTCGATCCATGACCACTCCAGCACTCCAGATAGCAAGTCCATGTCCCAAATTCTAACGACCTGCAAGCATGCAGACAAGTGTGTCAGACGACGCTGGTGAGTTCAAAGTTTTGTTAACGTGCTTAGTTACCAGATGTGTGTATAAGACAGTTCAACGTTTTGTTTTGATGTTGTTATTACTCGATTACCGTATGTGGCGACTAGATGTGAATGCCCAACCCCAATGCCTCCATTTAGGCATTGGTCATGAGGTCAAGGTATCAAACAACCTTGAATAGATGTAAGGGGTCTTATATGTACACGATGTGAATGCCCAACCCCAATGCCTCTAACTAGGCATTGGTCATGAGGTCCAGGTAATTAGTTCACGCCCGTCCTTTCGGCCCGGTGTGAGGGTGCCAATCCTAATAGCGCTATCAACTAAATACCTCGTTGCTTCTTCAGCAACACGATAGATGTATGGGGTCTTACATGATTTATACTGTGTTCAATAACCAACATCCCAAATAAACAGTTTACCCAGTTTTCCCTTCAGAAACGTTTACCAGATGTCCCAAACCACCGGGACGCATGCTTAGAAAAGTGCAGTGAACTCACCTTAGATTGCTCGGTTAGACTAGTTACGTGTTCAAGTAGCTCAAAACAATCCTAACATGGTTTATCAATAACAATCAGTTTCGCATTCGTATTGAATCACGTATTTTGTCACATATTACACAAGTTGCACTTATGAAATACACACATAATTTTACACGTTCTATCCGTTAACTTCGTCATATATTATCCATGATAATGTCGTTTATTCCCACAGCAGATGTTCGTGCCCAACACATGTTTACTTTATGAGCCCAAGTTACAAATAACACTCTAACAGTCTCTAATCGTTTCTCGGCAACGTGCGGCCCAACTGGGTGTGTGTGATAAGCTAAATCCCCTAAAGCCCAAAGCAATTTATATACTATCGGTCCAATTTCACCATTTAACATACTCATTCTAACCAATTTTCAGTTTAACTTGAATGCACAATTACCATTAAGTAAATCTTGAAATCATGACTTTATTCTTGTCACACATGCATATCTAATCGCACAACCAGTTTGTTCATATCATCATGGTGAACTTTCTATTTATCATCAACTCATTAACCAAGTATAATCACAGCAAACCAGATTCATCTTTACAACACCTAACATATATACCTCCTCAATTCACATAACAATAATATACCTAACACATACTCCTGATCGGCCCAGATTGCAAGAAAAGACTTCGGCCCAATGGCACATCTATCCAAAGTAGCAGCCCAAGTCAACTTCCATTGTGCTTTAATAGCTAGGGGGTCCGATTGGCATATTATACCCAAAACAACGCCCACACATATTACTGACACATATAATTCATGATACATCACAATACAACCTAACAAGTAACATTAACATCATCCAACAGTAACCATCTAATTGAGCCGAAGCAAGCATCGTTTCACATATTATTCTTTTATAACCAAATTACCCATCTAATTAATACATGGTTATCATGCAAATGTGCCAATCTAGTTCTTGGCCGCCTATTGTTACGCATAAATCCATGCCTCGGCCGTAAACAAAATAACCGAACAACATCAGACCCATTACTATTGTTATTGACACAATACATGCACATACAGTTAAGGTTTATAAAATTTCACATTAAGATTTCACCTAAACAAGTATACCAGATCATCAACTTACAATTTGCATATATCATGTGCAATTTGATTGCCACTAAACAACCACATAGCATAATCATCATGTAGTATATGTGCACACTTTTGTTACTCAACTCACAAACAAACAAGAATCACATAACATACGAAAGAAATCACTAACCCAATAACTCGATTGACTGGAATAATGCTTTGTGAGGGGGCCTACTGACGTACGTTCACTTGGAAAGGTAGGGTTTAGTTTTTTTTTTTTTTTTTTTTTTGAGTTCTTGTGTTAATCAATCTCATGATACGTATACATATAATACCATAGTTTGGGCGGTTCATCTTTTGACCGAAATGGGCTCAAGCCCATTTACTTGGGCTGCCAAAAATCAGTGGCAAGGCTGCCAACATAAAGGTTGGGTCACTGGTCTCAATTGGTCTTTGGGCTTCGTGAAGACGTGGCCCAAACTACTCGCGGCCCACAAGAATCAATCATCACACATACATTTAGGGTTAAAACAAAACATTTAACGAGTCTAATTCAAGCAAGGCACAATGAAGGAAATAATGAGGATTTAGGATCGCGAAGTTAAATGACACTAACCTTGAAAGTTCGGGTTGTCACATCATCCCCAACTTGAAAGAAATTTCGTCCCGAAATTTGACAAGTAAGCACAGAGAGGTGAAGTGATAAATCAAGAAGTGATAACTCAAGATTGTTGTAGGTTTTCCTCAGGTGTCACATCATCCCCAACTTGAAGAGGAATTTCGTCCCGAAATTCACCAGCTTTACCAGATTTAGACTTGTCATCAGGAAAAAAAATTGAGGATACTTAAACTTCATCTGATCCTCACGCTCCCACATGAACTCCGGTCCACGTCTTTAGTTCCAACGAACACTCATGATTGGAATTCGACTAAGTTAACGAACCTTGACTTCCTTGTCCATGTGCTCGATAAGTTCCTCCAGTAAAGGTATCGCACGTGTTTCATCAGACAACCACTGCCTTAGATCCGAAACATAAATGACATCGCGTGCGTTACCCGATTTGTCGGGTAACTCGAGTTTGTAGGTTACGCTACCGATTCCTCCCAGACTGTTGAATGGTCCCTTGTGACCTCAGTTAAGCTCGCCATGCTTCCCAAGCATCCCACACCCTCCCAGGGTGAGACTTTCAACACGATACGATCGCCTACAGCGTTCTTCTAGCGTTTCCCAAGTTTATCAGTTTTCCTGACGGTCACGCGTTGCCGCCAATCAACTCCGATCCAAGCAACCTTCCCAATAGTTTCGAGTACCAGTCCTGGACCAGTAATTAAGTTGTCCACCATCTCAGTCTAACAAGAAGGTTGGCATTATCGTCTATATATTGCCCCAATAGAGCTGTCTGGTTACCAGAATGATAGCTGCCGCAGTAGTACTCAACCATAGGTAAGAGTCCTTCAAATTTGCACCAAAGCCAGTCACACACATGTTCGCAGCATGTCTTCGAGTGTCAGGGGGTTCGTTTATTCTGACCATTTATCCTACGGTGACAAGCAATGCTCATGTCTAGACGTGAGCCAAGGATGTTGTGTATTGCCTGACATGAATCAAGGATAGATCAAAATCAGAGATGACAGGAGTTGGCACCTCGTGCCCTAAAGCCGCCTCTCTCAGAGGAATATTCACAAGCTGTGAAGACTCGTCAGTTCATCGATTGCAAGAAAGTGTGCTAGTAGCGTGAGTCTATCAACGATCCCCCAGGTGATAATGTTTCCGTTTCGAGTTGTAAGTAGACTAGTGACAGAATCCATGGCAGTCTGTTCTCATTTCCATATATGTGTTTCTGGTTGCTAAAATCCCACCTTGACCTTCTCACATGTCAAACATCGTTCCCATGCGTGGCTATGTGGGCCTTCAGGCCCAGTCACCCGTACATGGTCTTCAGGTTTAATACATCCTATCAAAACTCAGATGAATAGGATATCGAGACCCGTGTGCTCCGCCTGCACCAGTCCCCTAAGGTTGCTGTATAGTGAGGTCCATATTCGTTCCATGAAGTAGCAAATATCGTCCGACCTGCCAAAGGTTGCTTCCCCATGCCCCGCATGGGTCAATCTTGAGAACTCTCCCCCTTCAGTTCTTCAATTTGAACAAGGCGAGTCTGATCAGGTATGTTAAAGTCGATAACGAGATGCAGAGCTCGTGCATATTCAAGTTTCGCAGTCGGAATCATCCAAAAATTCCATCCAGCGATGCCATTAACTGATTTAGCTGTTTCGAAACCAGGGTACACAGGAGGCCCTTGTGATCAGTCTAAGTAGTGCATTCGGTACCGTCCAAGTAATGCCTCCAACTTACATCCAAAGACCACGGTTTCCACTGCAGATTGTGTGTCGTGCAATTCTCCTTGTAAGTCTATTACGTAAGATATCACCTTCTCGTGTTGCATCGGCGTGTAACTAGGACTCTGATTCGAATCATCATGGTATATTACTAAATCACCCGCACTCTCGAGTGAAGGAGAGGCTCAGTGCATTGTAGATTTGGGATTCGAGAGCTGATAAGACGTCCTCTGGTTTTGTCTTCTACGAACACAACACCCTGTTGTGTTAAAGGGATTTAAAGCTGCGCGATCTTTGAAAATCCTGTGATGAATCTGCGCTAGTATCTAGCAAGACCAAGAAATTGTTGTATCCTCGAAGGGATCTTTGGTGTCGACCAGTTTCTAACTGAATGGGTCGAGCGAGATCCAAATGTATTCCACTTCGTTGATTTCACGGTCAAAAATGTACCTCTCGAATCCAGTAGTTATATTTAACCAGACTTTGCGCGGAAATGATCTAAAACGTCAGGATGTTTCTTTCTCCTGGAAATGATCTAAAACGTCACCGATAAACATAAACACGGTCGATTCATGTGGTCTATAAAGTTGTTGGTGTGTTGATTAACTCAAAGTCGCACTGGCCGCATTGCGTTCGATAGGGCGTTCCAGGAACATTCTCCCCTTGGACTTCCATCTGATAATAGATTGTTCGTTAATCAATCCTCGAATGGGGGGGGGAGCTTGACCCTCACAACTGGTCAACAGGTTGTCAGTGCAAGGTCGAGGCAAACGGTTCTCAACTGTTACCTTGCTGAGTTCCCGATATTCAGTACACATACGAAAAGGCTTCTCTTCATGGGTATAACTGGGGCTCCTTAAAGCGAAAAATCCTGTCCGACAGTTCCCGTAGTTGATTAAACAGCTCCTGCACCCCTCCTGGTGCAAGGCGGTAAGGAGTACGAGTAGCTAGAACTGCCTCTGGCGTGAGGTCAAACTGAGATCCTACCTAACAGTTGTTGAGATAATCATGGAAGTTCCTCGGGTAGCAAATTGAGGGTAATCACAAACAACTGGTGGATTCTTGATCCTTTTTTTTTCCTATCCTTAACGTCAATAGCAGTTGCTAACATAGCGGGGTAATCCCTCCGTATACACTCCTGGCTTTCATTGCTGAAATGACGCTACCCGTTGCGCCACTCTGACACGTTAGAACAGATAACAATCCTCCACTAAGGAGAGGGATACGTAAAAATTTCTCCTCACAGGGTACATCTATCAAGAATAACAGAAGAAAGGTCAATGTCAAACACTTGTCCCACAAGGTCGAGTTTGCATCCCAACGAACATAAGAGGTTTCCTTTGACTTGCCATCAGTCGGATCCACAACAGGTTTGGTTTCAAGAAGCATCAGGGTTAAACAGAACATGGACGAAGCGATTAGTTTCCCTTACAAGCTATCGTGTTGCTATTACGCCTGGTATAGCCTATGCCAATACTAAATGTCCTTCCATGAGCTTCATTTCCAGCGTTGTTTTCGTCACAAGAATTTCCAGTATTGCCGTCGTTCCCGTGGTTGTCGTCACCTTCGTTTCCATACTGTAAGTTACGATCACGAGTACCTTGATGTTGCCGCGACTATTGCCTCTAATATTGTTGCCTGTAATGGTGTCCTGCATCCTTTCACCAACAAGGTCCATCTTTTCACATTCCGAGCCACGTCCTAAGGCACTACTCATGGTGCGGGCGGTTACACAGTCCGCTCTACAGTCAATCGTCATCGATTTTGTCCCGATTGGTTCGTAAGAGTCGACTCTCACGAGTCGCTGGCTGGGGTTAAGGATTCGATTGGAGTCAAATCACTATTGTTCGTTGTCTGTAACTAGGGTCGTTCAAGTGCTGAAGTCGGTAAGGTACTATGTTTACCCTCTTGTCCATCGTTCTTGCAAGTTGACTGAGTGATACACGATATGTCGCGAGAGTGTTGCAGAAGTGATCGCACTTCGGGATCTAAGGCGTCAACACGCTAAGTTCCAACAAACAAAGATAAGTGAGGAAAGTATAGTCCAATCATTTGACGCTGAGCCATCCAACTCAGGGACGTTCGTACTAGCACCTAACATTCTACACAGTTCGCTAGGCGTTCAGATGTGTGATCAGGTGATACTCGATAGCATCGAGATTCGTAAGGATTCAGAAAGGGGTGAAAAGATCATGTTCGAGTAGGAGACAATCACTGCTATGACTCCTATAGACTGCTGAGTTCTAACATAACATTAATTAACAGAGCGGAACCCCTCTCACACTCGTTAAGCCTCACTGGGACTCACATGCACCCCACATTATTATTATGTGTGCACCCATAATAATAAGGCAATTTGCATGCTTTTCTCAGTGCCTCTTAACTCGCGCTAAAAGGTTCCCCGAATTCGAGCAATAAGACAGATGACGCCACAACATAGATCATGAAAGTTCAAGAAGAGTCGCACTCTTAAAACACGTAACATGGGTTGGTAACATAGAAGTTCATACTGCAGTGCTAAGTATGCATTCACGTGTGATGTTATTCATAAGAAAACACTAGATATACTCTGCAATAGTAAACAAGAAACAAACCTTGCAGTCTGGAGCTGAGTGTCATTGTCGATTTCGGATCTGTTCGGTTATAGTCTGGTTTTATAAAAACGTTTTAAAACCTAGTTCACTATAACCAGTGGCTCTGATACCAAACTGTCACACCCCCAAAATACCACATGCGGGAACACCGCGGAATGTGTGACGCATCAGAGTTCGAGCCACCAATCACATTGAACCAATGATAGATATTTAAATAAAACATGTCATTAATTACCAATAGTAAATGTCAGTCATAAGATTAAATCAAAAGAGTAGTGTAGCGGAAGCATATAGTAAATCGTTTAACAACTGTTTCATAATAAATGTTCAAAACCAATGTATCAGATATATGTTAATCCATGAGCCTCGATCCATGACCACTCCAGCACTCCAGATAGCAAGTCCATGTCCCAAATTCTAACGACCTGCAAGCATGCAGACAAGTGTGTCAGACGACGCTGGTGAGTTCAAAGTTTTGTTAACGTGCTTAGTTACCAGATGTGTGTATAAGACAGTTCAACGTTTTGTTTTGATGTTGTTATTACTCGATTACCGTATGTGGCGACTAGATGTGAATGCCCAACCCCAATGCCTCTAACTAGGCATTGGTCATGAGGTCCAGGTAATTAGTTCACGCCCGTCCTTTCGGCCCGGTGTGAGGGTGCCAATCCTAATAGCGCTATCAACTAAATACCTCGTTGCTTCTTCAGCAACACGGTAGATGTATGGGGTCTTACATGATTTATACTGTGTTTAATAACCAACATCCCAAATAAACAGTTTACCCAGTTTTCCCTTCAGAAACATTTACCAGATGTCCCAAACCACCGGGACGCATGCTTAGAAAAGTGCAGTGAACTCACCTTAGATTGCTCGGTTAGACTAGTTACGTGTTCAAGTAGCTCAAAACAATCCTAACATGGTTTATCAATAACAATCAGTTTCGCATTCGTATTGAATCACGTATTTTGTCACATATTACACAAGTTGCACTTATGATGTTGATGATGATGAAGATCGTCGTTGTGACAACCCGAACTCTCAAGGTCAGTATCTCTTCGTCACACGATCTTGTTTCTCGTCATTTCTCTTTCGTACCTTCCCTGCGGTGATATATTGGTAAACGCTTGTAACTGTAACCTAACAACTAAACGTATTATGTGTGTGTATGTGTAAATGTGTAGTTTGGGCCCGAATCATGTGCCATGCATACAATTGGGCCACACCCTTGCGTTTCGTTTTAAGTGGGTCGTTTTGTTTTGGGCCGCACCCCAATTCCTTGAAGCCTGATAACCCATTAGTACATATATATATAGATTGATTAAAGCCCAAGCTCATTTGTATAAATTGTTTAAAGAAGCCAAGCACATCGGCCTGGCCCAGATCGGTCATGATGGGCACGCCCTTAAAACTTTGGCTGTTATAACTCCTTGGCTAGCAAGCAAACATAACCCACTTCATTATCCATATTGGTGCATGTATACGAAGTATACTCGGATTCTATTCTTTATTAGTTTAAAACTATAACAAACCCTACCCTCCTCTCTCTCAAGATCGCACAACAGGAGACACCTTTTTCCCCCATAGTGATCTGCATCCTTTCGGTTAGTATAACTTCTTAATGTTTTGAATCTGATTGTTGGTCGTGTAAACATGGTGGTAACGATACATGGTTGTTGTCGCCGATCATGTTCATATCTGATGTTAAAAAAGGGTTAACTGTTTGCTTGATAATAAGGTTTGATAATAAGAGTTATAATTGTCTATGGAATATAAATAGCCCTTGATCGAATCAAATGATATTGCTAACTCACGTGAATTGAAGTGTGAATTAAACTTGCTTGCTAATTGGTCAAAGAAGAGTAACCTGCATGTGATTTGTATCAAAAGTCTTGATAACCTGCATGTGATTTGTATCATCGGTCCAATGAGAAAATATGTTAGTGCTCAAGTCATGATTAATGCATATGTTAGCATGGCATGGGTATAAATTCATGATCAGAATATGTATTGGTTAAATATAACGGCTGGGGTATATGTATTGGTTAATGTGTGATGATCGGTTTGCATGTGATCTCATTAAAAATTGAGGCCCAATGGTAGGAGGATTAGGAGAACAGTTGTCGGCCATAACCCATGATATAGATGAATGCCGATGATGATGATAGTAATTGTTAGGCTGTATGATTTAAGTCTGTGTAACTGCCATAAAGATTACTTGATAAACTCACCCCGGTTCAATGAAAATAAATTGTGATTATCATATACATGTTCATCAGATTTATATGTTAAATGCTATTATAGGGCCACATTTATTTTAAGTAATAACGTGTTGAATTGTTGTAAACATATGCTGGATTGGACATGGAATGAGGCTGGGCCGCATGGCTTTGAGTCTTCATCCAAGCCCACTTCATATTAATTGTTTGATATGTTAATTGGGCCATGACAAGCAGGCCGGGTAAATGTGGTCATGTTAAACGGTTGTAGCATGAAATTCAAGTGAGTAACATTGTGTCTTTGGCTTAGTGGGTCGACAGTAAGTGGGCTGCGAATTGGGGGGACGGATTAAGTGCTTGGGTTGGGCTTTATGTGGTTTCGATACGATGTCTTTGTAACCCGAATACTCGTTATAACTTGTATGATAATGTGTGTCGTACCTGCCTATCACATGTAGACAATATATGATGAATGAGTGAATTCTATGTACACGAAACTAATTACCATTGAAACCATATTAGGGCTCGGGGTGTCCCACAATAATACAAGTAACTAAGTCTAACCGAGCAAACCAAAGGTGAGTTCATTGCTCTTTCTCAAGCATGGATCCCAGGGAAGGGATAACGGGTAACATTCCGAGGGGGAATGCATGTGTAATGGGATGTTGGTTATCGTACTCAGTTTTCTATCATTGTAAGACCACTACATCTACCGGGTCGTTGCTTGTAGGGCAACGGGGGTTATTAGTTGATAGCGCTATTAGGTTTGGCACCCTCACGACGTTCGAGGAGAACGGGCGTGAACTAATTACCTTAAAACATGACCAATGCTTTGATAGAGGCATTGGGGTTGGCAATCACATATCATATGGCCATTCGGTAATCGAGTAATAACAACATCGAAACATCAAACATCATAACAACAAACAACATATTGTCTTGTAAACTGTTTTACTCACATGACTGGTAACACAACTTGGCAAACAAACACAAACCTTGAACTCACCAGCGTAGTCTGACACACTTGTTTACATGCTTGTAGGTAATTATTGAAGAAACTTGGAAACTTGCCGTCTGATGCTGCTGGAGTGGTTGTGGTCATGATAAACAATTACAATGATTTGGTTTCGATACATTTACACATTTATACTTTTATGCTTCCGCTCAACACTTTGGTTTTGGTTTAACTTTTCAAACCATACATTTCTTTCAATTGGGTATTTCAATACATTATAACTTGTGTTTGATATGATTGGTGGCTCTTTGTTGGATCGTTGTACCTCCAATAGGGACATACCCTAGGTGGTAATTTGGGGGTGTGACAGTTTGGTATCAGAGCCACTGGTTATAGAGAACTCGGTTTTAAAATGTTTTCATAAAACCAGACTATAACCGAATTGATCCAAACGATGACCATGACACTCAGCTTCAGATTGCAAGGTTCGCTCCTCATTAGTTTACGCATTATATGCTTAGTAAACGTAACTACATTTATAGCATACACGATACGGCATGGTAGGCATCATGACACATTGATAGTGTAACATAACACTTGCATCTAGTAAATCCTAATCTCGTTGGTAGTGCATATTTTGTGTCGATTGGGGTGGGAGAAACTTCAAACATAAGTTAAGAAGCATCGAGAGGAGCATGCAAACCGCCTTATTATCATGGGTGCACACATAATAATAACGCGTGGTGCATGCAAATCCTAATGAGGCTTAACGAGTGTAAGAGGGGTTCTTCCCTGTTTGTGTATGAACATGATAGCTAATCGTTCTTAACGTGATAAACTTGAACACCTTCCTCGTTTTCGACTCCTAAATTAGTTCATTTCCATATATAGAAACATGAGTGGACGAGGACACGGACGTGGTAGCATCAACATGACTCAGGCTGAGTTAACGAATCTGATAAACACACGTGTGGCTGAGGCTTTGGCAGCCTACCAAGCTGGTATGAACTGTACCAAATACTTTTAATCCTGTATCGTGTACACAACTCTTACTCCTGTGTTGTATCTTCTTTCACTCAGCGCACCCGAACAACCAGCCTGCCTGTACGTTCAAGATGTTTATGGATTGTAAGCCACAGACCTTCAGCGGGACGGAAGGGGCTGTGGGAGTATTGAGGTGGTTCGAGAAAGCTGAGTCAGTGTTCGCTATGTGCAACTGTCCCGTGGGGGATCGCGTGAAGTATGCGACAGGCACGCTTGAGGATGGTGCCTTAACCTGGTGGAATGCCCAGGTTCAGTTGCTGGGTATTGATGCAGCAAACGCTACTACTTGGGACGACTTCAAGGAATTAATGAGGGAGGAATACTGTCCTCGTGATGAGATACAGAAGCTAGAAAACGAGTATTACGATCTGAAACTGGTGGGATCTGAGGTTGAAGCGTACGTGAAGCGGTCGTATGAGTTGGCTGACTTGTGTCCGAATTTGTCTCGACCTATGTCTCGAAGGATCGAGTTATTCATCAAGGGGTTACCTCCACGAGTGAAGGGTTTGGTTACTGCTGCAAACCTCAATAACTTAACCCAGATTGTCCGGTTGACTCACAAGATTATTGATCAGGAGGTGGAAAGCAACTCACTACCACCGCGTGTTTCTAAAGCTACTGCTGCCACCACCACAGCCACTACTCCTGTCACTGATAGTAAGCGCAAGTGGGGTGATATGGACAAGGCGTCCCACTCGATTCAGCCCCAAAAGAAGACAGATACTGGCAGTACTCGCAGCTTTAGCCAATCATCCTCAGTGAATCAAAATCAGAGCTCTTATGTGGGAAAGAAGCCTCAGTGTAGCAAATGTGGGTTTCATCATTATGGGCAGTGTGCTCGAGTTTGTCGCAGGTGCGACAAGGTAGGCCATGAGGCCAAGGATTGTAGGGCTCCTCAGCCAAAACAGCAGCAGCAACAGACTCAGCCGAATCAGAGACAGCAAGGGCAGCAATCTCAGCAGAGTCAGGGGTCTAGAAAAGGATGTTATCAGTGTGGGGCTGAGGGGCATATGAAGCGGGATTGCCCACAATTGAAACAGAATACAGGTGGTAACAACGCAGGGAGCAGTGGTGGGAACAATGGGGGCAGCGTGGCGCGTGGGCGTGGATTTACTATTGGAGCTGGTGAAGCTCGGAACGACGGCAATGTAGTTACTGGTACGTTCTCTGTGAATGGTGTTTATGCTTCTATTTTATTTGATTCGGGTGCCGATTAGAGTTATGTGTCTACGGGGTTCAGTGGTCGTCTAGGATTGAGTCCTACACCTCTTGTTGTTAAGCATGTAGTGGAAATAGCAAATGGTAAAACTATTGAAGCGTCTCATGTCCTCATGGGATGCAAATTAGATCTCTTAGGTCAAGTATTTGACATTGACCTGCTCCCTGTCGCGCTCGGAAGCTTCGATGTAGTTGTCGGAATGGATTGGTTATCCAAATATCAGGCGGAAATTCTCTGCAAGGAGAAAGTCGTTCGTATTCCCCTTGCTAGTGGTGAATCTTTATCGGTTCAGGGTCATCGTAGCGGTGCTACAGTAGGTATTATCTCAGCCATGAAGGCTCTAAGTTGTCTACGTAAGGGCTATCCTTCCCTCTTGGCCCTTATTACTGACTCTCAGACTGACGAGAGGAAACTCAAAGACCTTCCTGTTGTTCGGGAGTTTCCTGATGTTTTTCCTGAAGAGCTCCCTGGTTTACCTCCACATCGTCAGGTAGAATTTCAGATTGAACTCCAGCCAGGAGCAGCGCCGATTGCTCGTGCTCCATACCATCTTGCACCAGGAGAGTTGCAAGAATTATCGAATCAACATCAAGAGTTACTAGACAGGGGTTTCATTCGTCCTAGCTCTTCTCCTTGGGGAGCCCCTGTATTATTTGTGAAAAAGAAGGACGGGTTTTTTCGTATGTGCATCGACTATCGCGAGCTCAACAAGGTGACGATCAAAAATCGTTATCCTCTGCCACGCATTGACGACTTGTTTGACCAGCTGCAAGGGTCAAGTTTCTATTCCAAGATCGATTTGAGGTCCGGATATCATCAGGTACGGGTCAGGGAGGAGGATGTGCCTCGAACAGCTTTTCGAACGCGGTATGGCCACTATGAATTTCTGGTTATGCCATTTGGGATGACCAACGCACCGGCGGTCTTCATGGATCTCATGAACCGCGTGTGCAAACCTTACCTTGACGACTTCGTTATCGTTTTCATTGACGACATATTGATCTACTCCAAGAACAAGGAAGACCACGAGCGCCATCTTCGTCTTATTTTGGAGCTCCTGAGGAAGGAGCAGTTGTACGCAAAGTTTTCTAAGTGTGACTTCTGGATTCGGGAAGTACACTTTCTCGGGCACATCGTTAACGAAATGGGTATTCATGTGGATCCTGCTAAGATCGATGCTATTCGAAATTGGGCGGCACCAAAGAATCCTTCGGAGGTGCGTCAATTTCTTGGTCTTGCGGGATATTATCGTCGGTTTATCCGGGATTTTTCTAAGATTGCTCAACCCCTCACCGCCCTGACTCAAAAGAAGGTTGTTTATTCTTGGGGATCGAACCAAGAAGAAGCTTTTCAGCTCTTAAAGCAGAAGTTGTGCAGCGCTCCGATTTTATCGCTACCAGAGGGTACTGAAGATTTTGTGGTTTATTGCGATGCGTCTATTCAGGGTCTCGGCTGTGTGTTGATGCAGCGAGACAAGGTGATAGCTTATGCTTCTCGACAGTTGAAGGTACACGAGAAGAACTATACGACACACGACCTGGAGTTAGGAGCCGTAGTCTTTGCGTTGAAGATTTGGAGGCATTACCTGTACGGTACCAAGTGTACCATCTATACCGATCACAGGAGTCTTCAACATATCTTCGACCAGAAGGAATTGAATATGCGGCAACGTCGTTGGGTCGAGCTTTTTAATGATTATGAGTGTGCTATCAAGTATCATCCGGGTAAAGCTAATGTTGTAGCTGATGCCCTTAGTCGCAAGGAACCGAAACAGAAGCGTGTTCGTGCCCTACAGGTTACTATTCACTCTGATTTACCTGCCCGGATTCATTCAGCTCAGATTGAAGCGTTAAAAGAAGAAAATATCGAAGCCGAAGGATTACGAGGGTTACACAAGAAGAAGTTCGAGCAACGGTCTGACAATATCTACTACTTCATGGAACGGATATGGGTTCCTTCATTTGGTGATCTTCGAGAACTTGTGATGGACGAAGCACACAAGTCACGATATTCTATTCATCCAGGGTCTGATAAGATGTACCAGGACCTCAAGGTTTTGTATTGGTGGCCGAACATGAAAGCTATTATTGCCACCTACGTGAGTAAGTGTTTGACCTGTGCTAGGGTCAAGGCAGAGTACCAGAAGCCTTCGGGTCCACTTCAGCAGCCGGAGATACCTATGTGGAAATGGGAACAGATCGCTATGGATTTTGTTACGGGGTTACCTAGAACACAGGCAGGGAACGATACTATATGGGTGATTGTCGACCGTCTCACAAAGTCAGCACATTTCCTAGCAATCAAGGAGACAGATAAGTACTCGCAGCTTGCAGCAGTGTACCTTAAAGAGGTGGTTTCTAGGCACGGGGTGCCGACTTCTATTATTTCTGATCGAGATCCTCGTTTTACTTCAGAGTTATGGCAGGCTATGCATAAGTCGTTCGGCTCACGTCTTGATATGAGCACGGCTTATCATCCACAAACGGATGGTCAGAGTGAGCGCACTATACAGACACTAGAGGATATGCTGCGGGCATATGTTATCGATTTTGGGAAAGGATGGGAGAAGCACTTGCCGTTGGTAGAGTTCTCCTACAATAACAGCTACCACACCAGTATCAAAGCGGCACCATTTGAGGCACTGTATGGGAGGAAGTGTCGTTCACCCCTCTGCTGGGCTGAGGTGGGTGATAGCCAGATCACAGGTCCTGAGATGGTACTCGAAACTTCAGATATGATCGTAAAAATCAGAGAACGTATGGCAGCTGCTCGTGACCGCCAGAAGGCCTATGCGGACAAGCGTGCCAAAGAGGTAGTGTTTGAAGTGAATGACCGCGTCATGCTGAAAGTCTCGTCGTGGAAAGGGGTGGTACGCTTTGGGAAGCGTGGCAAGCTGAACCCACGTTATGTTGGGCCGTTTAAAGTTCTTGAGCGTATCGGTAAGGTGGCTTATAGGTTGGAGTTACCTACCGAGCTGGGTAATGTTCACGACGTATTTCATGTATCACAATTAAAGAAGTGTTATGCTGATGACCCATTAGTGGTACCTCTTCAAGAGTTAAAAGTCGACGACAAGTTACAGTTTGTTGAAGAACCCATCGAGATCATGGACCGTGAGGTCAAAGTGCGTAAACACAGTCGTATTCCCATCGTTAGAGTTCGTTGGAACTCAAGACGTGGACCGGAGTTCACGTGGGAGCGCGAGGATCAGATGAAGCTCAAGTATCCCCACCTGTTTCCCAAAAACAAGGCCGAGTCAAGCAAAACTGGTGAATCTCGGGGCGAGATTCCTCTTCAAGTTGGGGATGATGTCACACCTGAACAAAATCCGCAACAATCTTGATTACCACTACACTCCTAATACGTACTTGTCAAATTTCGGGACGAAATTTCCTTCAAGTTGGGGATGATGTGACAACCCGAACTCTCAAGGTCAGTATCTCTTCGTCACACGATCTTGTTTCTCGTCATTTCTCTTTCGTACCTTCCCTGCGGTGATATATTGGTAAACGCTTGTAACTGTAACCTAACAACTAAACGTATTATGTGTGTGTATGTGTAAATGTGTAGTTTGGGCCCGAATCATGTGCCATGCATACAATTGGGCCACACCCTTGCGTTTCGTTTTAAGTGGGTCGTTTTGTTTTTGGCCGCACCCCAATTCCTTGAAGCCTGATAACCCATTAGTACATATATGTATAGATTGATTAAAGCCCAAGCTCATTTGTATAAATTGTTTAAAGAAGCCAAGCACATGGGCCTGGCCCAGATCGGTCATGATGGGCACGCCCTTAAAACTTTGGCTGTTATAACTCCTTGGCTAGCAAGCAAACATAACCCACTTCATTATCCATATTGGTGCATGTATATGAAGTATACTCGGATTCTATTCTTTATTAGTTTAAAACTATAACAAACCCTACCCTCCTCTCTCTCAAGATCGCACAACAGGAGACACCTTTTTCCCCCATAGTGATCTGCATCCTTTCGGTTAGTATAACTTCTTAATGTTTTGAATCTGATTGTTGGTCGTGTAAACATGGTGGTAACGATACATGGTTGTTGCCGCCGATCATGTTCATATCTGATGTTAAAAAAGGGTTAACTGTTTGCTTGATAATAAGGTTTGATAATAAGAGTTATAATTGTCTATGGAATATAAATAGCCCTCGATCGAATCAAATGATATTGCTAACTCACGTGAATTGAAGTGTGAATTAAACTTGCTTGCTAATTGGTCAAAGAAGAGTAACCTGCATGTGATTTGTATCAAAAGTCTTGATAACCTGCATGTGATTTGTATCATTGGTCCAATGAGAAAATATGTTAGTGCTCAAGTCATGATTAATGCATATGTTAGCATGGCATGGGTATAAATTCATGATCAGAATATGTATTGGTTAAATATAACGGCTGGGGTATATGTATTGGTTAATGTGTGATGATCGGTTTGCATGTGATCTCATTAAAAATTGAGGCCCAATGGTAGGGGGATTAGGAGAACAGTTGTCGGCCATAACCCATGATATAGATGAATGCCGATGATGATGATAGTAATTGTTAGGCTGTATGATTTAAGTCTGTGTAACTGCCATAAAGATTACTTGATAAACTCACCCCGGTTCAATGAAAATAAATTGTGATTATCATATACATGTTCATCAGATTTATATGTTAAATGCTATTATAGGGCCACATTTATTTTAAGTAATAACGTGTTGAATTGTTGTAAACATATGCTGGATTAGACATGGAATGAGGCTGGGCCGCATGGCTTTGAGTCTTCATCCAAGCCCACTTCATATTAATTGTTTGATATGTTAATTGGGCCATGACAAGCAGGCCGGGTAAATGTGGTCATGTTAAACGGTTGTAGCATGAAATTCAAGTGAGTAACATTGTGTCTTTGGCTTAGTGGGTCGACAGTAAGTGGGCTGCGAATTGGGGGGACGGATTAAGTGCTTGGGTTGGGCTTTATGTGGTTTCGATACGATGTCTTTGTAACCCGAATACTCGTTATAACTTGTATGATAATGTGTGTCGTACCTGCCTATCACATGTAGACAATATATGATGAATGAGTGAATTCTATGTACACGAAACTGATTACCATTGAAACCATATTAGGGCTCGGGGTGTCCCACAATAATACAAGTAACTAAGTCTAACCGAGCAAACCAAAGGTGAGTTCATTGCTCTTTCTCAAGCATGGATCCCAGGGAAGGGATAACGGGTAACATTCCGAGGGGGAATGCATGTGTAATGGGATGTTGGTTATCGTACTCAGTTTTCTATCATTGTAAGACCACTACATCTACCGGGTCGTTGCTTGTAGGGCAACGGGGGTTATTAGTTGATAGCGCTATTAGGTTTGGCACCCTCACGACGTTCGAGGAGAACGGGCATGAACTAATTACCTTAAAACATGACCAATGCTTTGATAGAGGCATTGGGGTTGGCAATCACATATCATATGGCCATTCGGTAATCGAGTAATAACAACATCGAAACATCAAACATCATAACAACAAACAACATATTGTCTTGTAAACTGTTTTACTCACATGACTGATAACACAACTTGGCAAACAAACACAAACCTTGAACTCACCAGCGTAGTCTGACACACTTGTTTACATGCTTGTAGGTAATTATTGAAGAAACTTGGAAACTTGCCGTCTGATGCTGCTGGAGTGGTTGTGGTCATGATAAAATTACAATGATTTGGTTTCGATACATTTACACATTTATACTTTTATGCTTCCGCTCAACACTTTGGTTTTGGTTTAACTTTTCAAACGATACATTTCTTTCAATTGGGTATTTTAATACATTATAACTTGTGTTTGATATGATTGGTGGCTCTTTGTTGGATCGTTGTACCTCCAATAGGGACATACCCTAGGTGGTAATTTGGGGGTGTGACAGTCGTCGTCCTGTTACTGATACTGTTCGTGTGCCAGTTCCTCTCAGGACTTATAAGCGACAACGTGTTACTGTTTCGGATCTTCAGTCGTCAAGTCCGATGGTTGCTTCAGTCATGGTTACATCCAGCTCTTCTCCATCAGACTCTAGAGGTCTTCTTAATATGGAGTTATCTGTAGCTCTCCCGTCACTATCTTCCTTACTTCCATTCCCTTCCTTTGTGGAAGCTACCAGTATGGTTACTTCTCCTCAATCAGTAACGCCAATGATGTCTTCTCCGATTCCTGCAGTACCATTATTTGGGTCGTTATCTTCTCAAATGGGTACGGGTAATGCGTTTGCCTTATCAGGAAGTTCCTCTTTGCCACACGGCAAGCAGGTCCGAAGGTCGCTTTCGGTCGGAGTCCGCCGGCAGTGCGATCGAAGAAAAGATCTCTGCGTCCTCCAGTGATACCATCCTCAGGTCCTAGGCCATCCAGTGCACAGCTGTTTGGCTCAAGACCTCCTGCTCCTAGATCTTCTACAGTTTCTGCTTCGAGACCATCAAGTTCAGTTCAAGAACAGAACTTTCAGGAGTTTGTTCGTGGCAAGTGTCAGGATGCAGCCAAGGTCATGGTTCAACACAAGAATCAGATCTCTAAGCAGCAGAAAGAAATTGCTTTCTTGAAGAAAAGGGATGCAGAGCGAGACCACCAGATGGCTTAGCTTTTTCGTCGAACCAAGGATCAGAGTGTTCAGTTGGGTAAATTCATAACACAAGATGCCTCGACGTCTGCCCGACAACAGAATTTGGTTAGTACTACGGATCGGCTTCTCGGGATTGTAACAGATCTCCTATCACTCCTTGCTGCTCATGGGGAGATTTCGGCTTCGGATTTTCAGGTTCAGGCTAAGTGCAAGATGGATGAACTAAAGAAAATCAGAGACGATCTTGACAAGGATAAGGATCCCAACGCGTCGAAGCAGGGGAGCAGTCAAGGAGCGCACTGCTCCTGAAGCTGCAACCCCGGCCCATGTTGAGGGGGAGTCCTCGGGTGCAGCTGCAGGGGGAGATAAAGGCCCTGTAGATGCTGATGCAGGTGCCATATCTGATTCTGAGTTAGATCCTGCTGCTGAATTGGTTTTGGGAGCTGGTGAAGTGGTTGAGGAAATGGTTGAAGATTGGCGAACCGACGACGACTTGGCTGGTAAGTTCAGTTTCACTGAGACTGCGAAAGGCAAGAGGATTGAGTATGAGTCCTTACCAGTCAACAGTGATGTTATCAGAGGATTTGTGTTTGGCTGTGAAATGCCCGAAGAAATCTTTAATCCTATACCAATTCCCGAAGAAGTCAGTGTGGCAGCTCACAAATGGTTTAGAACTCTTCCAGATGACACTCAAAGGAAGAGGTACTTATCCACTAAAGGTGAGTACTCGGGTCAGATTCGAAGTTGGGATTTCGATGAGCAGCACGGCCTGGTAATAATCAAAAGGACCGATGGGGTTCAGTACTTCAGGCCAAGGGCCAAGTATCTTCAGACTCTTCCAGCTCGTGATCTCTATCACATTGCTCAGCTCGATCTCAACGACCATACAAATGTTGCTAGTATCAGAGGATTGATTCCTCATCTTGTTGCTGAGAGTCGAGAAAGCAAATGGAAGATGTTCAAGCCAGCAGTCGGTCAAGGAGTTAAGTACTTAAACAAGTTCACCGGTAAAGAAGAATGGAAGATGGTTTATCCTCCAGCGAGTTGCCTTCGTAAAATTCCTATGCGAAAGTTCGATCTCGATAAATTCGACAACATAGGTTATTGGTATCTCCATGGCAAGACTGGGGAAGCCGTGATTACTGAAAAGAAAGTCACGGTTGAGATTGCTAAGATTCTGGATCCAATTTGGCTTGCCAACCTGAGGGAAGCACATCTGAAGAAGCTTCGGCGCCTGCCTCTAAAGTACAATGAGGAAGATCGTGTTCTAGCGGACCAGTTCATCAAGGTGGTTCAGTTCTGTGTGAAGAACAAGGTCTGGGTAGGAAGCAGCTTCTCGAAGAGAGTATGAAGATCTCAAGACCAATGAAGACCATGCACTGATCAAGGGGGAGTTTGTTAATGCACTTTAGGTGATAAGTGCATGTCTCCCATTCTATAGGGTCTTTATTGTACATATAGTGAAACTTAGTCCTAGTTTTATCCTAGGACATTTTGTCCAAGTTTTAGAATGGTCTTTTGTCTGAGTTTTGTATAGGACAAAAGGTCTGAGCTTTGTGTAGTTTGTTTGTCCGGGCTTTCTAGTTTGTCTTGAAAGTCCGGGTTTTGCCTTGTATTTATACCTTTATGTGGAATAGACAAGGCGGCGATTTTGTGTGAAATTTTGTGCACCTAACCCTAATCATTGTGTGTGTTTTGTCTGGCAGCTGCTTTGTGTGAGTGACGTCATTCATCTTCCTCATCAAGAATACTCAGTGTATTCTTGATTTCTCTCCCAAATCCTTGCTTACTAGTGTTTCATCTGCAGTGGTTAATCATCAGGTGGATTCCGCACACCTGTTGGTGGCTTTAGCTGAGTGAGATCTTGGATTAGGAGGCCTTACAGGATACATTCTATACAACTCACATTTTGCAGATACATTTTATACAACTCAAACTTTACAAATACATTTCATACAACTAAACTGCATGAACTCGCCAACTTTTGTTGATGTTTTCAAACTTAGCATGTATTTCAAGAAATTAGTGGACCATGCAGACATTTCAGTTAAGGAAAGCAAGTATCAAGACTCCATGCCACCATTTGAAGGATTTTCCCGTTATATACTGCCTCTTTGCGGTGATATAGTGGTCAAAGCCTTGACATTTTAAGACTTACATTTTGATGTATAAAACAATGACAACTTATTTTCATTTGATGGTTTGTAACCAATACATTTAACTTATGTTGCGTTCTTTTGAAACGATTATGACAATGGCATTGGAGCTTGTTTTTATTCATTTAGTATGTTCACTTATTTTGTTATGCAATGAGAACCGATCAGATCACACCTCGCACTTCCGCTACGAGCGGGTGTGACAAAGACACCAGTCCTGAAGATCACAACAAGAAGAAGAAGATTGGATAGGACAACTGAAATGAACAACATCTACTTCAAAGAATCACAAGTTGATCAAGAGCTGAAGAAGATAATCAAAGAAGGTCATTTCTGATGGATCTGATATCATCAGTTTCTGACTATTCTGATTATCAGATTTTTCATTTTCTGATGATTTGTTCACCAGAATTTTTGATGAAGTGGTTTATCAGAAATTCTCATGAATACCCCACTTGTCCAAAAATCAGCTCTATCCTGCCACAATAACCGAAGCACTTGACATTATTGGATATCATGATGATAAAGGCAACTTGACTTTTGGATTCAATGAATATGTCAAATAGCTACTTTATGCAGGATTTATTACATGAATAAACAAATGTTTATTCATGTATCCAGCCTTCTTCTATAAATAGAAGGCTCACCAAGAAAAGGACAAAGAGTTAAGCTTGGCATTCAATACATACTACAAAACTCCATTGCCATCTCACCCTCAGAATTCAAGTATTCATTTGTAATAGATAATAATCTTACAATCACCTTGTAAACCATTTAGTTTCAAAGTGATATAAACGTGATAATTCTGTAGGTCTTGTTTCTTAAAAGTCTGATTTCGATTTCCGCACATCTTTTTCACATCTACTTAAATCACTTGCCATATTACGTGATAAGAAGTTTTTAAGTCCATACTGGGACCAACACATTTTTAGTACTTATTATTGTAAATGTTAGAAATAAATACCCCATTTCCTACCTCATTTTTCTACTTTTCACACTTGAAGTTTTTTATTTGCGGATATGAAAAGAGGAGAGTATCACTCACAATTAGAAAGAGTGTACATTGCAAAGAGACGGTAGTTTCAAGCAAACGCATGTTTGAATACACCAACACAACCCTTGACATCGGAAGCGTCTAGTCCAGTGACACTTTACATAAGAATCCACTTGAAGTTGTTACTGTTCTTTTGGATGCATGAAGTGTTCTTAAACTTCGCCAATGAATTAAACCATATGCGTAGAGTTGCAAAACTAACAAATCTCATGTGCTTGTTCTGATTTTAAGGCAGATTCATTTGAATTCTCTTTAGATTTCAATATGGTTATAGTGTTGTTGCAATAGCTTCAATTTTATTGACATGATTTTTAGTGAGCAATATATCATCACTATAGCCTTACAAGAAACCTTCAAATTTTTGTTCATATTGTCTTGAAACTTGTTTTAATTCATAAAAGGCCTTGGACTCCACAAATATTTTATGACAAATTAAGCACAAGGAAGCAAGTAAATGACCTAAGTTTTTAGTGATCTTCTAGTTGATCATGAAAGTATGATGCTGATTGAGGATAAAGTTGACATGACTTATAACTTAAATGTTGTAATGTACAAGCATCGAATGCATTTGGAATCGAATGTATTGTTCTGGTAATTTAGCTCATCTATCATGAATCCCTTAGTTATCTTGAATTTATCAGTGCTTCAATTAAAGTTTCATGTTTTCTTGCTAATTTGATTCAACGAAACTACATGTTAAGGTTAGGCCTTTAGCTTTGCCCATCAACATTAGGTTTTTGTATTAAGTTTATACATACAAGTAGATAGTAACTATTTTTTATGTGCCATCAGATCGCCCTGCCCTGGTTTGAAGTACTACAGAAAGCCTTCTGGCTGCTCTAAGGTATGAAAATATTTCTATATATTCAACTAAATATATTGTTCTAGATGGATACAATATTGCAGAAAGTTTTAATATGCTAGGTGCCTGTTTTCTTTATAGTCAGATTATATGTGTAGAGCACAATGAGATACTAATTAAAGGATTCTCATGTGTGCGATTTAAAGAGCTAGTAGCATCTGGTTTCGCGTTTCACGTTGGTTGGTGGATGACCATGTTAAAGCACCAAACTGAGAGTGAACACATAATCAAGCAACACATTAACAGTAATTCATAGTTCATTCACATCACTTTTAACTCAACATCTGGATATTATTTATATATCAAATGCTAATGAATGATGCAACAATTCAGATTCCATTCAGGTGCTATTATTTATATATCTAATGCGACAAATAATTGCCCTTGTTTAAAATCTAAAACTAAATACCACATGCCACAAACTGGTAGGTTTGATTCTGGATGTTGATTGGCAGACGAATTGCACGTTTGCCTTCGGCTCAACTGATACGAGGATAGATGTTTGCAAGATCGGGGAAAATCATTCAGTCATAATATATCCAGGACATAAGGTTTGTAATATTTTCACAATAATGTTTACAAGGTATTTTTTTTTTTTTTTGGAATAAAGAAATTTATGATATATGCTACCCCATTATGTGAAACTGTGTTGGAAGTAGGCACGGGTTGCAGCAAGGAACAAGGCTCTGTGACTGCTTGAGGCGATGGGTGTATAGGCGTCAAAAACGGCTGGAGGCACAGGCATGAGACACGCTCTTGTACATGGGAAGATTTTGTGCATCATGGTGTTGTACATATAACATTTTGGGCTGTATATATGAGTCGTTTGTATATTAATTTATATATAGATAGTTCTTGGGCACATGATGGTAGAAACCTATTAGAAATAAAATAAAATAATAACTTGTATAAATACATTGCGCCTCATGTAGGTGATGCTTGCGCTTGTGCGGCCTCACGTTGCGGCCTGGGCCCTATTGCCTACATGCGCCACATGAAAAACCCTAAAATTGACAATCTTAATCCTTTACTTATAATTTTGAATATGCACATAGGTTGCGGCGTTTGTTGTTAATAAGATTCTAAGTGAAAAGGACAGTGATATTGTGGCACCTTCCCATTTACGCAGCGCGACATGTGTTTCCAAGGTCGTAGACTAGTATCCCAGAAAACCACCATTGCTGTGATTTTGAAAACCACCACAGTGGCACATTCTGACGTATGAAAGAAACCAACGTAGGTTGTTTATAACTGTCAAGCAGCAAGTTAACAAATGATAATATCCATCCTATTTATACCTATCGAATCGGTGCGACTAAAGGACATATCCCTTTGACTTGGGGCATAACTACCAAGTCAAACGGCACCTTATCAAGACGGTTACATACTTAAGTTTATATATACAATTATTCTAATAGGTCACATATATTATAATACACATGTAATACTAATCGTTATATCGTGTGCCAAACATTAGGCTTCCAACAAGATAGACTCCCTAGTGAGGTCATGGATGTTGATCAGTTTGGACCTAACCACGTAAATTCTTGTGTCATTTTTGTTTCATTTTTAAGTTTGTTTTTGTGCAATTCATGTTTGTGTGTTTGTGGTGCCGAGGATCATTAGCAGCTCCTGTGATAAGTTTACCGCTCACTCTGTCAAGGTTGACGACCTGCTGGCCAATGAATGTCACACCAGCTAAAAGCTAAAACGAGAGTTGGCGTGATATGACTGGTATCTTCATTGCACAGCGAAAGTATTTAATGCTAAGACTTCTAGGAAATGAACGCCCACTAAGTACTTGAATCCCCATGTTTATCCTATTCCAACCGTGCCATAATTTTGAAAATGTAACCTGAGAAAGAAATATGGGAAAAATCAACATAAAGTTAGTTGGCGAGTTCATAGTTTATTTGAAAAAGATTTGAAATAAATCTTTTTGATAACTGATTTAAAATATTGTTGAGAAAACAAAATAAATATCATTTTCTTCGGCATGTTATATGAAACTTTGTATGTGTAAAGCATTATGTTTTCAAAACTTTGTATTTGAAAAGTTTTGTGTTTGTAAAACTTGTGTAACCGTCAATGTCCGCGTATGACAATGACAACATGCCCGCATGAGCCTGTGAGTTGTATGTAGGACAATCCAGTCCTTGAGTTGTATGTAGGACAATCCAGTCCTTAAGTTGTATGTAGGACAATCTAGTCCTTAAGTTGTATGTAGGACAATCCAGTCCTTAAGTTGTATGTAGGACAATCCACTCCTTACGTTGTATGTACGACAGACAGTCTCGTTGTTCAAAAGCGGGCAGTCCCCTTATTTGTATGCAAGACAACCCAGTCCAGTCGTAACTAGGACAATCCCGTCACTAGTCTATAGCGCATGCATGTTTCATAAAACGCTTATGTTTTTGTAAAATCGGCATGTTTTGCATAAACCTTTCGTAAGCCATTTGAGCTTGTTGAAATTCATTTGCAACATGGTTTAGAATTATGAATTTTCGTTCATCGAAATATTGTGTACTTTTGCAAAACTTGCATGTCTTTGCACCCCCAGAAACAATTATAAACATGTAAAACCATAAATAGTGGGGGTTATGAACTCACCTCGATATCCTTGTGCAAAGCTAGCTTAATATGATTCCATGATCTCGTTCAAGAACGTGAACTTGCTAGCATGCAACTATAGCACTCCTATCAAGGAATAACTTATAAGTTTCTATAAAATGACATAGCTAAACTACATGTCACCGAGCTCTAGCGAATCGTTGATCATACGATCCTATGAAACTTGATTTGAAATAACCGTGTATGGTTGCTTGATCCCATTTATAGTCGGGATAAATACTGCGTCACGGAAACGCCTTAGTTTTTGAGTGATTTATAATATATATTTGTACGTAACCAGTATTTAGATGAAAACACTACGTTATAAACTCGTATAATGGATTTACGCATTTTTCCGATCAGTCGCCATATACGTTGTCGAATAATAATACGACTCGTCGTAGTGTTTCGTAAGATGTAGACATACATAGGTATATATATATATATATATATATATATGTATATATGTATATATATATGTATATATATATAAGTATATATATATATGTATATATATATGTATGTAATTGTAGATGTATATGTGTATAAACGTCGTGTAGCCGAAATAGTAATATTGTGTCTCGTGGATAATTATAAAAAATAATTATATAGTCATACGCTTGTTAGGAATGACCCGTTCGTATTACACGGATAATATTCTGTGTTATAATCTTACGGTAATGCGTCGTACTTCGTTTAGACGTTTGAAATGAATAATTTTATATTAACATTGGAAATCTTGACGTTTGAAATAAATATAAACAACTATATTTATTTTATAAGAATATTCAGATTCTCAATGTTTGAAATAAATATAAACAGCTATATTTATTTTATAAAAATATTTGAAAGTATTCGAATTATCTTGGGCACCTGATGGTAGAAACTTATTAGAAATAAAATAAAATAAAAACTTGTATAAATACATTGCGCCTCACGTACATGATGCATGCGCTTTGCATCTTGTGCCAAACATTAAGCTCCCAACAAAGATAGACTCCCAGTGCAGCCATGGATGTTGGTCAGCTTGGACGGTACCATGTAAATTCTAGTGTCCTTAATTATTTCATTTTTAAGTTAGTTTCTTCGCAATTCATGTTTGTGTGTTTGTAGTGTTGAGGATCATCAGCAGCTGCTGTGATCAGTTTACAGCCCACTCTATCAAGGTTGACAGCCTGCTGGTCAATGAAAGTCAACAGAAGCTGCTGTACGACCAGAAACTGATTACAATCAACACAAATCAGAGTTAACCAGATTCAGTCAGGTATGACCAGAAAAAGTGACTTAACATGCCATGACACCCGATCCTAACATGAGTTGCTTCCTTTGTTTCCGAACAAATTTCTGTACAAATGTATCTTCAGCTTCTGAATCAACAAGATATTAAAACAAAAGGAAGGAAAAGAACAACAACAATAATAATAATAACACATAGTGCGGCCTGATTCTTGTTGCATACTAATCAGAACATGTTGTTCACTACCTGAGCGATTGCTATCATATTCACATTAAAAACAATGAGATCAGAATTCTAGGCAGTAGATTCCTAACTGCTAGCTTTTTCAATTCAATTTACAATAAATAACTTGAGAAGATGAACTATTTACATTTTCTAGCAAATGGCTTTGTTCTGACAACTAAATCATCTCCTCCTCCATGAGACCGCAGTGCTGCTGGCATTTCATATGTATAAGATAACATCTCTACACCAAAATCTACCAACACCAACTACAAATGCATCACTTACATTAGCAGACAAGGCATTTTTCTTGCTGGAACCTGTAGGTTCAGGATTCGGACCGAAACCCGTGATTAGTGTGTGATTATGTTCAAGACGGAAGAGATTAGAGACTAATAAACAACTTTCTTGTATAAATTCGGTAGCATGACGTTACAAAGCGGTCTGATTACAAGCTAACCCGAAACATACCAAAGGAGCATACATCCGGGGAGAGACCAAGTGGTGATCTCTCCCCCAAAGTCTAAAACCTTCATCCAAGTTGCAAATGACTAAGGGTTGGTATTTATAGCCACACCCCCTTATCTTGCAAACACACACGGTCAAACGAATAACCCTTTCTTTTGACCACTTCAAACGAGTGGGTCAATACACGTTCATTTGGCTGTTTCACTAACTATTACATAATCACCATAAATAAATCTAATCTATTCGAATAGCATCAGACACGAAAACTGCACCAACAAATTCCCCCTTGTCCGTTGCTGTCGAATGCTGAAAATGTAACTGCCATCGATCTTCAGTCAAGTATTTGTTGAAGTTATCTTCTCTGTGTTAACAAATTCCCCCTTGACCGATGATCCAGGTAAGTAGTATCTTGATTTGAGTCTTCATAGCAATACCAAACCCTTGAAGCTTCTCGTATAATATTTCCCCCTCAAAGTACGCGTATTCGTGTTGGATGTTGTGCAATCTCCTCACAAGGCTAAATTGACTGATCTTCCGCTGATCTTCCAATACTCCAACCGGCATTTGATATGGTTTCCATTCTTTAAAAACTGCATCAATTCTTGATCTTGTCATAAGAACTTCATTTCATTCAAGCATACTACATTGGTAGAGTTTTCTGGTGAACTGTCTTCTATAAACCATCTTTGTGGAATCGACCAAGTAATGCACTTTGATCATCAGCATCAACACTCAGGAAGTCAGCTAGACTCAGTATATCATTTGCAAGCTCAACCAGCACGCTAACTTGAACTACATCCGGATTTCATTGTCTCGCCTTTGTGAAGTTGACCACGTAATGCACTACAGATCTTCAGCATCAGTACTCAGGATGTCAGCTTGACCAAGTACATCGTTCTGTAAAATCCCATAAAGATTCCCCAGGTCTTCAGTGAACAGCGTTTTGAAACTACTGTAGACTTTAGATACCTGTATGTTTCCGTGCAAAACCCTTCACGCTGGCTGGAGAACTAATTAAAATCCTCAAATATCTGTCTGTGCAAAACAATCCACGCAGAACCTTTGGTATCGCCAGAAAATCACAAACTCTACCACCTGTGATTGCGTTTAGAATTTTACCGAAGAAATTCCAAAACATATGAAAATGTTTATCCCCGCATTTCTTTGGTGAAATCTCTAAACCTTAACAGATTCCCTCCTCTGAGCAGAACTGTCGTCAACTATACTGAACAGATCCACTAAGCAGAATCTTTCAAATGTTCTCGGTTTTTCAAAAAATCATAAAAACGAGTTTCTTCTTTGCATATTCTAGTTTATAAGGAAAGTTCCCTAGCCCCGTAGGATCCGACTTGTATCCCCCCAAAGTTCTGCTAACACCTAATCTGAAAGCTTCCATTATTGGCATGACTCTTCGACTTTGTGAACTCGTTAGGACCGGTCTTGGCACTCTAGGTTCCTTCAATCGTTACAAATGCGAGAATATGACAAAAAAACAAAAATTCTTTGGAGCATTTACTAACACCGATAACAAAACAAGTATTCATGTGCGGAAATATACCATTTTTGGCCCATAATAGTCACGTCACCAATTTTGGCATTTGCATCGGTAACCGTGACTACCCCACGTTAAAAAAATCATTTGTTTTCATCATGCCTCATCATCCCGCGCGCTCCCGAACCTGTACGAATATGACGTTAAAGCTAAATTCAAATAATGATCCTCGAAAAATCGACCCCAATTAGTCTATCGTGAAGAAGAACGAAAGCCCAAAATAATAAATAGCGAAGACTGTTGGATGGTCCACGAAGAAACATGACAATTTTAATACCCACTAATAATAGATGAGGCCCAATAAGGAAAAGACTGTGCCCATTCTAGTCTTTCATGAAATTGAAAACAAGTGAAGACTGTTTTTCACCTGGGGGAAGAATGTTCTTTACATGGGTTGAAGAAGGTTCTTCACTTGGGTGAAGAAGGTTCTTCACTTGGGTGAAGAAGGTTCTTCACTTGGGTGAAGAAGGTTCTTCACTTGAATAAGACAAAACAATGGTTCTTCACCTAATAAGATAAAGCAGGTTCTTCACCAGTGGGTTCTTCGCGGGAATCAACGTTAGATACAAACTTGTCCACGAAGTATGTTCTTCGTGGAGGGGGTTCTTCACCATAGATTTTTCGTTGGGGTTCTTCAGCAGCAGCAGGTTCTTCAGCATAAACAACATGACGAAGGATATTCTTCAAAGGGGTTCTTCGTAGGAGGCAGGGTTTTTCGTGAGTGGGTGTTCTTCGTGGTGGATATGTTTTTCGTGAAACTGGGTTCTTCGTGGGTCCTGATGCGAAGAAAGACAGCCACCACACTCACCTCAAGAACATAGCAAACTTGATTTGATGAAAACTGTTCATCTCAGACCCATACATTCGGGTCCAAATCTGGGGTTTCTTCATGTTTACCCACTTTTACATCTTGAACAAAAATCACTGATGAAGAGCACATGTGACTTAGGAAATGGTTAGATTCACTAAGTCGTGTACCATGGCTCTGATACCAATTGTCGGTTCAGGATTCGAACCGAAACCCGTGATTAGTGTGTGATTATGTTCAAGACGGGAGAGATTAGAGACTAATAAACAACTTCCCTGTATAAATTCAGTAGCATAACGTTACAAAGCTAACCCGAAACATACCAAAGGAGCATACATCCGGGGAGAGACCAAGTGGTGATCTCTCCCCCAAAGTCTAAAACCTTCATCCAAGTTGCAAATGACTAAGGGTTGGTATTTATAGCCACACCCCCTTGTCTTGCAAACACACACGGTCAAACGAATAACCCTTTCTTTTGACTACTTCAAACGAGCGGGTCAATACACGTTCGTTTGACCATTTCACTAACTATTACATAATCAGCATAAAATAAATCTAATCTATTCGAACAACATCGGACACAAAAACTGCACCAACAGAACCACTGAGTCAAACAGGGTCGGCAGCTAATCATCATGTATCAAGTCACCATCTTGAATGGTGTCTAAGTTGTTATTCGGGCGTGTTTTTTATTTAAGTGTTCCCTGAAGTAAACAGATTGAATTTCTGCATCATTTCCATATGAAGAATCCTTAATAAAATCTGGGCACATGGCATCAGCAGTTTTAATATCCATTTTCTGTGTCCTAAAATTTAGAGACGGAGTTTCTATGTCATCTGCAGCCCACAAATGCATACCATTATCAGATGACAACACATCAGCCGCCCCCTCCCGCCGCTTAAAAGCTTCGCCCGTCGGTAAATGAAAAAAAAAAGAAAAAAAGAGTGTTACATGTATTTAAAGAGAGGCATACACCCCCCCCTAGCCAGACTTTATATGCTTATTTTTATTCATTGGGTCTTTGATTTATGTTCGATGTTGGCTAGTCACTTTTGCAGCACAACGTAGTTTGCACAGGTTTATAGTGCAGAACCGCAAAATGCACAATATACGGTATGCTAAACAACAAAACTATGAGTCTTGACTTTATCTTTTTAATTAGTTTTTAAATATTTTTTTTTCTTTTTGTATGGTTTGTTTTATATATATCATGTTCGTTTTTCATACTTTTTATTTCTTTTTATCTGTTTTGTTTAATTCCTTTACTTTTTATAGAGCTAAATTAGTTGTATATTAAAGTTTAGTTTACTTTTACATTTGGTGTTTAATGGTATATATACGTCATTAATTAAAAAAATAAGAATTAAACATATAAAGTTATTTTTTGTAATCGTGAGAACCCTTAAAAAACTAACGCACTGTAAGACAGTTAAAGGCATATACAAGCTTACTACTGTGCCAACCCCCTTGAAATTAGTTTTATCGATAATCGTGAAAACCCCTATAAAACTCACAGACTTTAAGGAAGTTAAAGGCATATTCAAGCTTACCGGTGCGCCAACCTCTTGAAGGTTATATTCATATAAAGTTTTAAATAACAAAAAAAATACAAAGACAGAATTAAACAGGATTCCATAGTCTTGTGGTCTGGATGCACTACAAGAAAACTAGGTTTTTAGTACGCGCAAAAGCGTCCTAAAATACTATTTTATAGGACCTTTCATTTAATAGGACCAACGGTAAAAGCGTTTCATGTAAAGGGGTTGTAATAAGTCCCGGAACTAAAAAAGCGTCCTAACATCTCAAATAAGATTAGGAAACCAATTTTATGGTCGCGTAATATGTCTTTGAATAACCAAAATAGTGTCCTAATAAAAACATATTAGGACACTTTTACGATGTTCTAACATGTGCTTACATATTTTTAATCTTTTGATACACTTACAAGTGTCCTTAGAAATTAATTGATAGGACCCTTATCATGTAACATTATAGTTAATTTAGTACCAAGAAAAGGGTCCTAATATACCAAATAAGATTATCAAACCAATTTTATGGTCACATAAATGTCTATCACTACAAATAAAAAGCCATTCAGTGGCATACAAAAAATGTCACAAAAACCAAAAAATGTCACAAAAACCAAAAAAGTGCCACTAAAGACCCTAGTTAGAATGAGTGGTACACAAAAGAAGTGCCACTAGAAGTCGTGTCACTAAAGCCTTTTAGTGGCACTTTTTAATCCACCACTACAAGCGTTTAGCCTTTTAGCGGCACTTTTTATCTGCCACTACAACCTTTAGTGGCAGATAATTTTTGCCACAAAAATCACATCAAATTAATGCATTTTTAGTTGTTTTTAATATTAATATTAATTAATTAAAATTATTATTTATTAACAATCTAAAACAAAAATAGAGCCATAAAATGTAGAAATCATAACATCATTAGTTCAAATAAAAGTTAGATCATCTTCGGAACATTCATACGTTTACAAACTAATGTCTAAAAAGTAGCAAACTAACTCTAATGTTTGAATAAAACTAACAAATGTTATAATAAAAACTCAAGACTTCATTGCCTTCATGAAACTCTTTTGCAATCTTTATGTGTAATGATCCCCATGTTAATTCTCTCTTAGCAATCATATTCCCACATCATATTTCTTCCTACACTTACTGGTGCGACATCAACCAACTCATTGTATTCAACCTGAAATTTTACGATTAATGTTAAACGATTAGCTCTTGTAACTATAGTTATTAAAGATGTAAGAGCAATTAATAAAAGGCAACCTAACCTCTTTTAACGTTGGTTTAAGCTATTCAACCAAAGATTGTGTGGCTTTTTCAGTACCGCTTATTAGTAGTTAAAGCAAGTAGTTGATATCTTAGAGCATAACTTCATATCTTAAAGGTTGAAACTAAAATTATAATATCTAAAATTAATCAATAATATTGCTAAGTGTATATTTAAATGATAACCCATACCGTGCCAGAGGCGTCTCTTCCACCACATCGTAAAAACAGACCATCCGAGCGTCCACTAGCTGTTGCATACCTGCATACCTGCAAAAAATACAAAATCCGCTGAAACGTCCAAACTTATATACATATATTTAGTTTGAGTTGGTATGGTATCAGTAAAACCAAAAACCAGATTCATGCAACTAAAACGACAAATTTACCACTAATTCAAGAAAAGGAACCAAGGTATTAAAAGTTGTGCAATCTATACAATTATAATACATAAAATTTTAAGTTTCATTTACATTGTAGCAGAAGGTTTGTCACCATCTGGATTTAACCTCTCATGCATATGATTTTTTAAGTAGTATCCAAACCCCAAGCAAAGCAACGAACAATACTTTCTTTCCTACAAAAAAAAAATTATGCTATTAATAGTGATAGAAACTGGAAAATTTAAGAACAAATTTAATAGAACAATGAAAAGAAATTAGTGATTCTAATCAGGGGCGTAGTCAAAATTTTTTTTCCTACGGGTTCGGAAATTTTCCAGACTTAAAGGATTCTACGGGTTTGATGGCGAAATTTCTACAAGCGCGATGTCAGAATACACCTATATATAATCAAACCAGTGTTTTATCTTAGTTGGTTTCCAAAGCCCTTGGTTGATTCATCTTTTCCATGGCCGAAGTTGCATTCCTCCATGAGACTCTGGCGTTCAGCGTTCCACCACCAATTAAAAGCCCTAGTTTTGCTAAAGTTCCCCAAGGCTCCAAGTGCTTCGTTCCCGCAGCGCCGTTCCTCAAAGATTGTTTGGCGTTAAGAACCAACTTTGGCACCAAATTAAAATCCGACATAAAATAGCCACGCATCACTATGGGCAGAAACCAAAGACATATGTGACACTTATCATACACGAACAAACCTGCGTAAAACTCAACAATAAACAGACTTACGTATGTCAAGTACTAGAAGATGTTACTCAATTACAGATTGTTAGCGTTAGCATCAGGACAATTGAGTTAAAAACAAGCTGAACACACAAAAACAGATTTCATAAGGTCAAATCTACAAAGTGGCTTCATTAATTAGCAACTACTTAAAATCAAAGACCAAATAATATTCATATTCATTAATGAAATTAAAAAAATATATATATAAAATGCAGAGCCACCTGTGAGTTATAGTTTTAACAAACCGTGAAATAGAACTTATAAATCGTGCAAGTGGTGAAATTCCATAAACATAGCCAGCCGACTTGGTTTGATTTGTGTACTAGTATCTTTACCTCCACATGTAAAAAGGTAACTAACTTTCACATACTTCTAAAACGGGTTAAACTTTCAAAAACTTAATTCAAGGCAATTTGATCCAGCTACTAGCTACTACTGAACAAAATGATCACCTAGCCGACAATTTTGACAAGATACACTTTTTTCTTTTCTGATGTAAAGCTAATCTATCGCTGGCATGGTGCATGAAAACCGGTTAACTTTGAAGATTGCCATTAAAAATATTTTGAAAGTTTAAGTGCCTCTGTGAATGCATATAAAGTGTGTTACCCAAAACAGATATAAGGACACATATACTAGTAATTAGCCTCAAATAGTACAAGCCTAACATTAATACAAGTGAATCTTGAAGAAAGTACGTATATACCGCTGATGAAAAAAAGATTTGTAGGCATAGGGTGAAAGCAAGTCCCAATTTGCTCAAAACTAGGGGCTTTATGGTCAAATAAACAAGACGTTAAGAACTTCCTATACATAGTTTAAAACTACATTGAAGAAACAAAATACAATCTTGTAAACATATACACTAAACTGATGTTTAAATGAATTTATTAATAACTAGAAAACCCCCACCTTCAAGAATAACCATGGAAGACGATTGGAGAATCATCATTGAAAACCACCGTCGACAATCATCACCATTACGGTTCCTCTTGCTCATCTTCGTCCATAGCGTTTGTGTAGAGGAAGGAGATTGGTGATGAAACGATATTGGAGAGGTGGGGCGATTTAGGGTTAAGAGTGAGAGAGAGGCGCCGATGTTGAGATCTATGAATTTGGGACAAAAATTTGGGTAAGGGGAGTGAGAATTATTTTTTGTTTGGGGGAAACGAGATCTTGGGAGGGAAATAATTTCATTTTAGGGGGAAAACAAAATTAATTGGGCTTTTTTTTTAACGATGACTGTTTTGTATTAGACTACACACTCTCTAAATTGGAGAGCCTCGTTGTCTTACTCCGACCAGACTATGTTGTCTTAACCGGGTCTACGCTGACTTCAGAGTTTGGCTTAGGTGTTCCCCCAGGAAACCATACTGGCGGCTGTCACTTGACAGTCGTTGTGCCACCACAAGAGCATAACTCTCTGGCGTAACATACGGTGGGTTGGGGTTACGGTTGTGTTCAGATTAACCCCCACACATTTGTGTCGTGTTCAGTTCATGTGTCATACACGATTTTTGGGTTGAGGTTGTGTATTGGTTTCTATAAAATTATCGGGTTCTAGTCAGGTTATTATTTGCACAAATGATGTTAATATATTTTGTTGCATAGAGGCACGTTCATTTAAGAATCATGTTGAGAATTGTGTGATCCACATAAGAACACATATACATAGTGCTTCATGAAAATAGTAACAAAAATTAAAAAATGTGTATATATTTTGTATTAAACTTCTATTGATGCAAGTATTATATTTATGACAAGGGCTGCCCTTAAGTTCATTAGGGTCTTTCGTGCGTGTTACTCTTGTTCACCCTCATGGCGAGATCATATCATTACAGCCCAATATACCATTCTCCTCCAAGACGTAAACGTTACACTAGGTATGTTCAATTAATGAAAATCCGGATGTGACAATTTTGACCCTTCTATCGATTCAGGTTATATTTAATCTTGAATTTGTTAAATAGAAAGGTTTTCTAAAAAGAAACTTAGGGCATGTTTGCCTAAGCTTATTTTACCTAAAAAGGACTTTTGGTGAAAAAAGACTTATTGACTTATGACTTTTTATTAAGTGTTTGGATTAGTTTATAGGATGGGAAAAACCAATAAGTCAATAAGTTGCTTTTTAAAAAGTGTTTGGCTTAGTTTATTGATGCAAAATGATTAAAAGCTAATAAGTCAATAAGTTTGTTCAAAACGTCATAACATCCTAAGTTCTCAAAAATTACTTTTTCTCCTATACAAAAAGTCATTTTGAAAAGTTCTTTTAGATTTACTAAACACAAAATTTCCTTATTAACTTTTTAAAAAAACTAATAAGTCAATAAGTTGGTTCAAAAAGCTTAGCCAAACATGCCCTTAGAAGAGTTGTTGTAAGCAAACACACTTAACTTTCCACTTATAAGTAGTGGTTAGACCATGCGTAGTCGTTGGGGTGAATAATGCCACCCTAGGTCGTTTCGCGCCATGTGGCAGCGCAGTTAGCAATGGGGCATTATTGGGCATTCTTACAAAAGGGGTGTAGTGGGGATGTGTGGCATTATGTTAACTGAGATGTAATATAATTAAGTAAAACAAAAACCATAAAAAATCTTATTAGAAAAAAAATAGGAAGATGGAAGGTGACTGAACAAAGAAAGGGGGGCAGGGCGTGTTTTAAATCACGCTGGAGAGGTTTTTTTCAAAAATAACGCCCAAGGGGAACCAGCGTTATTGGGCGTGATTGGTGGCAAATTTTAAAAAATCTACGCCCACGCCCACTACGAATGAACTTAGTATTCCAAAATTTCCCGGGGGGTGGGGAACCGGCGTTATTGGGCGTGATTGGTGGCAAATTTTGAATAAATGATTTTTAAAACCTATTTATTCTACCCTTCTTTTACTATTCCATATTAAAATATTTTAGTAAATGTTCAAAATTAAAAGTCCCTCTCAAGTTGATGTAAATGTTCAAAATTGAAAATTCCCTCTCTAAGTTAAATCGATTTCGAGTCATAATTTTATCAATCTTTGGACTTATTACTTCCCCTCCTTCCCAAAATTCCCTCCAAAATAAGTCGTTTTCCCACTAACCCAAAATTTCCTCCAAACTTATTTGTAAAATTTGTCTCTTTTTCAAAACTTATTAATATTTCCCCTCATGCTTTCACCACTCGTGTCTTCATGACTTCATCATCGTTAGCTTTGATCATTGATCCTAAGCTTTTGAATATGTATAAGTTGATTAGGTTGGAACTTTATAATTAAATTTAAATATGTGAAAATACAAATACAAAAACGGTCTTCTTAGCCCAATGGTTCCTATTTACGCATCTCTCCCAAAATAGTCGGGACAAATACAATTTTTTAATTACCAATAACTCATCCTTTATTTTCAAATTTTAGGTATTCCTACATTAATCCTATCATTTATTTTGTTATAAAAAGAAATATAGTTTACAAATATCACATATCACCAACACAATAATTGAAGTTTTCTTATACTATTTACAACTCAAATCTTTCTTTACTATTCTTTTCGTTTTCATTGAATTACACAACCTTTTAAAAAAAGAGTTGCATCAGATTTTTAACAATGCAACCATTATAACAAAAGTTTTACAAATTTCAATAAAATTTGCAACTTTTTAAGAAAATGTCGCAATTTGTAGTAAAATTCGTAGCTTTTAAGTAAAAAGGTTGCATTTTCAATAAAAGTTTGCAACCTTTTATGGAAATGGTTGCATTAGATCTTATAATGTAATCCATATATCGAACGAAGTTGCATTAGAGTCAAATGCAACACAATTGAAAAGAGTTGCATCTAAAAAGTTGCATCAGCCTTATTTTCTAGTAGTGACCACCACTACCGGCCACCACCACCGCCGGCCACCACTCACCACCACCACCAGCCACCACTACTCACCACCACCCTACCACAACCACCACTCACCACCACCACTCACCGACCACCACCACCGGCCACCACCACTACTCACCACCACCACCACTCACGGGTCAATAACCCAGTGTTATTATAAAACTCTCGCGAATAAACGTCCTATAAAACTTATGTTTTACGACTCAAATATCAAGTGTCCTATTACTGTGTATTATAATAACACCATAATGATTAAGCGTCCTATAAAGGTTAAATTTATAAGACCCAAGTGTTAAGTGTCTTTTTAAGTTATATTATAATAAAACTCTAGCGAATAAGCGTCCTATAAAACTAATGTTTTATGACTCAAATATCAAGTGTCCTATTACGGAGTATTATAATAACACGATAATGATTAAGCGTCCTATAAAGTTTAAAGTTATAAGACCCAAATGTCAAGTGTACTATTAAGTTAAGTTTTAATATGACTTCGACTGGAAAGGGTCCTATAACACTGAACATTTATGACTTAACTACAACGTGTCCTATTAAGTTATGTTATAATAGGATCTTAAATGATTAAGTGTCCTAATACAGTACCACATAATGGGACACTAACAATTAAATGTCCTATAAAGTACATTATTAGGATCTACGTTTTAAGTGTCCTATTAAATTATATGATAATAGGACCCTAAAAAATCATCCATCCTATTAAATAGTTTTTTAGGACACCGGTTTAGTAGAGTATATTATAAAAGGACCCCAAAAGTTCATTAGTCCTATTAAATAGTTTTTTAGGACCCTCTTTTACAAGCGTCCCACAAAAAAGGTCCTAAAAAGCCATTTTTGTTGTAGTGATGTCTAGTGGCAAGGTGATTGGCCACACAAATGCGTGTTGATTCAAATCTTTGCAAATTCAGGTAATTAGGTGGTATTTAGGTGTAAAAGAAAATAGGTGTAATAGGATTGTTAGTAAATGATTGATATTTAAATGCAAAACACATTAATTTATTTGTTAGGAAGAATATTAAAGATGAAACTCGTATATGTGTTTTCACACCTATCAACTAAAACCATCTAAAGGGCATGTAGTACTGTAATGGTATTTAAATAATATGATGCACATTACTCGATATGACTAACACCTGGATGTGGTTTTGAGAAACTAACAATCCCACAGTCTGTCACTAGCTGTAGTATCTCTCCTTCATTCCTCACCCACCAACCATGCCCCTTATAAATACAAGCTCGAGGCTTACTTCCT
Source organism: Helianthus annuus (assembly GCF_002127325.2). Lineage (NCBI taxonomy): Eukaryota > Viridiplantae > Streptophyta > Magnoliopsida > Asterales > Asteraceae > Helianthus > Helianthus annuus. The sequence goes on along the minus strand of NC_035435.2, from coordinate 103,722,673 downwards.
TTCTACGTTTATCCAAAAGATCCATCTTCTGTAGGTCCACTAGTGGAGGATCTAGTAACCTAATCCTTGTGATACGAACAAACCTGGTTGTGCAGAATCCAACCGGGTAAGCAAACCGAGATCGGGACACAAAACAGACAAGGACTCAGGTTTAAAGCTTCAAATATATTAAAACCAGAACAGAAGATTATACTCTCACAAACTCACTGGTTCTCTCATGTCTGTGTCTCTCTGTGTATGAATCTTCTATTGTTTAGCAACTTGTTTAAATAGGCGAAGCATAACAGCACCTCCACGAATAGTGAACTGGGCCACGAACCATAATGAAGCCCATGAAGAGTCACTCTTCGTCCACCTAAGTCTTTGTCGTAAGGAGAAGGATGAACCCTTTGAGGGTTCGTCGATGAGACCCTTCGTGAGGAACCATGAGAGGAGTGTTCGTCCAAGTGATGAAGTCTTTGTCGAAACTTGAAGCCTTCGTCCAGTTGACTCTTCGTCAACAAATAAAGACTTCGTCCAAGCATAGTCTTCGTCCACTTGAGGGTTCGTTGGAGGTGGATAGAAACAGACAAAACAATTTAGATCTTCAAAAAAGGAACCATGCATTAAAATGTCATCACATGACATCATCATGACATCATCATGGTGATGTCATGGTGATGTGGCATCCTGTGACGGTTCGCGGCTCTTCGTGCTTCGTGTGTCGATCTTTGGGGCGCATGACGGAGGAATGTCGCGATGTTGGTCTTGAGCCAAAATGACCCAAGTCAAATCGAACCGAGTCACGTCCACATAATATGTATCAACAAACTCCCCCTAGGACGCTGCTCGTGAGGTTTATTCTTCATGTTGTCGGATATTCAGATGTCTTCACGTTTCACAAACAGGGAGTGTATCAAAAAACTCCCCCTTGGATGATGCTCGTGAATCTTTTGATCTTCAAATTCTAGATCCTTGCGATGTTGAAAAGTGGTTAGCTACAACTCGATCATCTTGATCCTTTGATTGCATCCATGTGTGTCTTCATTCCAAAGTTCGTCGTTTAACAAGTTGTCTTCGCCTTTAGCTGGTTTGAATGTCGCATCTGCACATACAAGAAAGCTAAACGCGTAATGAGAACAACCGCTTGGAATATAATCAACATAAACAAACGACACATGTATGATCAACTCTCAATTAAACACCGACCGACAACAGTTGGAAAGTTATAAAAATTTGATCAATTTAGATTTTAACTTTCCACACTTGTTAATTTTGACCGTTTATGAAGATGCAATTGTTTCAGGTTTCAGGTGGGAAAAGACTCGAGATCCAACATCGTACAATAAAAAATAAGATAGAAATAACATCTTTTTGGTTCTTTTATAAAGTTTATATTAAAACACACCTAAAATTCTTTTTTTTTTTCAATATTTCAAATTTAAAGGCGGAAAGCAGTAAATAAATATATACAGAGATGCATAAATTGAAAGCATTAAATAAATAACTAAATATTTACAGACATTCTTTTTGCGAGTTTCGAGGATAAGAGAATCATATCAGTGTAGTGTACGGTCATGCCAAAACGCTCTTGTTGTTCAATTAGTTAATATTAAGATAAGCATCCTATAATGATTATCGGTATTGATGTCCACTTAAGCTCAACTTATCAGATGTACTCGTGGTTAGGGGATACGTTAAGGTATGATTTATACTTACCGACCGGTGTTCATCCACACACGACACATTCCCATATCAAAGTATGCACGAGAGTTCATCTTACTGGTGAGTATACCATTTATCATCTATTTTCAACGTATATGATGTGAGATACTCACTTATTTTTTAATGAATACATGCCCTATGTGATTAAATCACTTATTGATGAGGAACTTGATTTTCGATATAAAGGGCACAAGACCAAGTCTGTGAACAGGTTAGTACCATCGTACTGACAAAGAGATGAACTTGACTCCCGGATAAACTGTGATATTTTATCACTTATTGATTGGGACATGTGATTGTTTATCACTTATTGAGGTCGTATGCATCATGTATTATATACATGTTTGAATGATATGTACACGTATGTATGGTATCATGGAAGATCTAGACTTGCGTCTCCGTTGTTTTCGGTAAAAGAAACAACCATGATACCCGGATGATAAACCGCACAAAGACCACGTATCTCAGAACCTTGGCAATCTATCAAACGAAATTTTGGTACCAAGACCATATGCCAATGAGCGGTTCCCACACGGTCTTCAGTCGATTTAGGTTTATATCACCCTGCACACTTTAAAAAGTTTGTGAGCCTAATGATACATCTTATATGGAGTTGCTTATCATTTTCTCTTCTGCAAACCAGGAAACTCATTTTTGATTTTCTATTGTTTTTGTGTTTTTGAAATTTTTCAATGTTTTTGTATCTTTAAAATTTTTCAGTGTTTTTGTATTTTTCGTTTTTACTCCCCCTAAAATTCAAAAAGTACGAGAAATTAAGAAAACACAAAAAAATATTTACAAAAATGATATTCCGATGTTGGTTTTACTCTGGTTTGACCTTAATGCCGTTTACCATTAGTAAATAGTCAAATCGTGATTTGTCAAAAGCTTTGGTAAAAAGGTCGGCACGTTGGTCATCGGTGTAGACCTTAACAACATCGATAAACAATCACGTCTAAAGTGATATTTGATTTCGATGTGTTTGGTCTTTGAATGCTGCACAAAATTTCTAGTGATCTGTAGGGCAGCTGAATTATCAACGAAAATAGGAGTAGATAGGAATTCAAAACTGTAGTCGCGCATTTGTTGTTGGATCCACAGGACTTGGGAGCAACAACTTGAGGCAGCAATGTATTATGATTCATAGGTTGATGTAGCGACACAAGTCTGCTTCTTGCACTGCCATGTGACCAAGCGATTTCCTAAAAACTGACATCCAGCCGTTGTGGATTTGCCGTTGATTTTGCAGCCACCAAAATCAGAATCACTGAACGCGATCAAGTCGAAGCTATCATCCCTAGGGTACATTTCCCTAGGTTGGCTTGATAGCGACCGAGCACGCATGTAGGATACAATATGTCGGGCCTCGAGGCTGTGAGATACATAAGAGATCCAATCATTGCGTGATAGAATGAAGAGTTTACACTTTCACCCTTAAGTCCGGAGTAATCCCGTGATTCTGCGGAAGTGGGGTACCAATGGGCGTCGCTTCGGACATCTAGAACCGGCATAAGATGTCTCTGACATATTTAGTCTGATTGATGAATATCCCAGACTCCGTTTGTTGAACTTGTAGGCCCAAAAAGAAGTTCATTTCCCCCATGGCACTCATCTCGAATTTCTCCTGCATAACACGCTCGAAGTCCCTACACAAAACATCGTTAGTTAAACCAAAGATAATATCATCTACGTATACCTGAACCAATAGAAGATCTCCATCTTTTTCTTTGATGAAGAGAGTACAATCGATAAGACCCCGACGAAAACCATTCTCCAGTAGATAGTTAGATAAGGTTGCGTACCAAGCTCTCGGTGCTTGATGTAGTAGAGAGCTTTGTTGAGCAACCAAACCCGATCAGGATGAATAGGATCTTCAAAACCTGGAGGCTGTTCGACATACACCTCTTCTTCAACCACACCATGTAGGAATGCACTTTTCACGTCCATTTGGTAAACCTTGAATCCCTTGAAGGAAGCATAGGCTATAAAAATCCGAATAGCTTCAAGACGTGCAACCAGTGCATATACTTCGTTGTAGTCTATCCCTTCAATATGACGAAAAGCTTGAACAACTAATCTCGCCTTGTTTCGGATAACTACTCCACGGTCATCTTTCTTGCATTTGAAAATCCAACGGGTGCCAATCTTCTGGTATTTTTCAGGCTTCTCAACCAGTTTTCAGACACCTAGCTTCTTGAATTGTTGCAATTCCTCATGCATAGCTTCGACACAAGAATTATCTTTTAACCCTTCTTTCCAAGACTTTGGTTCTTTTTGTGAGACATAACATGCGAAGGACCAATCATTCTGCAAACCCGATTCTCTGATCACTACATATAAGCCAGCATTATTGTTGTTTCTCAACTGATTCCTCGTCTGCACGCCACTATGAACATTACCAATGATGTTTTGTTGAGGATGGGTATTATGGATTCTCATTTCTGGGTTATCTGGAACTAGGAGATTTATACCCAGATTGTTAAAGGTGAGATCAATGACCAAATCAATACCCTGAACTGGCGAAGAGGATGATGCAGTAGCTTCAGCTGTTTTAGGGCAGTCCTTAGGGGGCGTAGCCTCAGAAATACCATGCACAACAGTTGCAAGAGCTTCTTGGTCTGCATCAAGAAATTCATCATCCTCTGAAGATTCGTTCAGTAGCATCGTGAAAATCCTCATTCTCAAGAGCATTATTGTGAACTGATGATGATTCTTGATTGTTGACAATAATTGGACGAACCAACGGTGAATCTGTCATGTTGTCATTCTCAAAAAATGTCCATGCCACAGCATCTACTACTTCTTCCTCAATATTGATCGATGGCTAACCTGGACATCTGACTGGCAAGGTGTGCCTTTGTACTCTGACTTCAGACCATTCCTCGATCCTTTTCGTTTCGAGATTCCAAACTCTTAAATTCGGGGTGGAATACCCTAGAAAGTATCCTTCAATTCCTTTTGCCCCAAACTTTCCATCCGGATCGATCTTAGTGCAAGGAGCCCTAAATGGTTCAAGAAATTGTAAGTCTGGTTTCCGTTTGTGAAGAAGCTCAAAGCAGGTCTTGTTGTGTCTTTTTACTGTAAGGACTCGGTTCAACGTGAAGCAAGTAGAGGCCACAGCTTCACTCCAGAAGGGAACGGGTAACTGAGACTCCACCAACATGGTCCTTGCAGTTTCGATCAATGTTCTATTCTTACGCTCAGCGACGCCATTTTGTTAAGGAGTGTATCTAGCACTAAATTCGTGAAGAATACCTTTGGATGTACAGAACTCCTCCATGGCATGATTCTTAAACTTGGTTCCATTGTCGCTGCGTATGCGTCTTACTTCCAAAGTATACAAATTCTCAATCGTTGTGATCAAGTTTTTGATAATTTCAAAAGTTTCATTCTTGTGTGCCATAAATGCCACCCAAGAAAATCTTGAATATTCATCTGTCACTACGAGGCGGCACGAGTCAATACTAATGCTTTTGCGATTGACAGGACCGAATAAATCCATGTGCAAGCGTTCAAGCGGCACTGCAACTGTGTTGATCTTCTTTATCGGGTGCAATTTCTTACTTTGTTTTCCTTTCTGGCATGAAACACAGACGTCTTGTCAGTGAATGTTTTTTACAGGAACACCATTTACTAACTCATTCTTCACCAGATGATTCATTTTCCTTAGGTGAATGTGTCCCATCCGTCTGTGCCAAGAGATTGTTTCCTTTTCCGTGGCTTTGGAAACAAAAACATGTTACTTGTGCAGACGTTGTGATTGCTTGGCTCATATCAAGGACATATAAATCATTAACCCTTGGTGCATATAAGAGAATCTAATCTTTCGGGATCTTGAAACCAGGCTTCAGCACATAACATCCATTAGCATCAAAGTGTACTAAAAACTTCTTGTCACAGATTTGAGAAACACTTAGAAGATTGTAATCAAGTTGTTGAACAAAGTTGATCTTATCAAAACTGACAACCCAGTTGGAAACCATTCCTTCACCAGTAATATATCCGCCTTTGTCTCCATCAAAAGCAACATAACCTCCTCTAATAGATTTAACGTCGTAGAGAAGCCTCGTGTCGCCTGTCATGTGCCTGGATGCCCCACTATCAATAATCCAAAGACTACTGATAGTTCCTCCTGGAACACCCTGCACATAAACTCAAATGATCAGTTGGAGATGGGGACCCTAGCCTTCATGGACTTGGGTCTTCCATTTTTATCGAAAAAAGTTATTTCGACTTCGCGATGATTTGGAAATGGTGATGCTCCCCCTGAGTTTGTGACCAATTTATGTTTCCATGTCTATTGAGTTTTACGAGTTTGATTATTTGAAATTTTAACTTTAGGATTGTCTGAAGTTTTTAAAATTTTTGAAATTTCTGGTTTGACTGAAACATATTGTTTTTGAACCACATCGGTTTTAAGAGCCTTTTCAATTACCTTGATTTGCTTGCGTTTCTGTTTCTTCTCCCTTTCTTTCACAAGACGGGGATCTTGTTTTGAAGAAACAGATCGCTTTTGGTAATTTTGCTCATGGGGAACATCAACTTTACCTTTTAATTTATGAAGATATGGACAATTTCGAATAATATGTCCAAATTCACCACACTCGAAACATGATCTTCGTTCAACAAACCCCGAAGTATCATGTTGATGTCTCGTTGATGAACTTTGTGATTTCGAAGTACTTGGTCCTGAATTGTTTTGACCTTCTCTTTTCAAGTTTTTAAATTGCTTAACATAGTCAATGTTAGACTTGTTTTCAAAAGTTTCAAGTTTATCGATTCCCTTCGACTTCACAAAGTTCACTCTTTTGTTCTTCTTCTGGTTTTGTTCCTTTCAACCTTGAGTTGTCGATTTTCCTTTTTTTTCGAGTGATTTTGCTGAGTTTTCTCTGTTGGTAATCTCTGATTGCCACATTGTTTTCGTATTTCAGCTTTTGAAATCGGAGGACACTGAGTTACCACAACTCGTGAAGTCGACTCTCCCAAAAACTTACTTGTCGAATCCTCAAAAACTTTACAGATTAAAGATTCATTGACATTTTTAATCGGAAAATATTTGTTTGAAAAAACTTTATCATCACCAACCAGAGTGTACAGCAAATTCACACTCTCAGACTTTTGTGCAGATGTGGACTCGACCCGAACAGTCTTAGCTGGTTTAGCGGGAGGATCACATAGAATGTGATTCTCGAGAGGTATGTCCTCTTCTTTAGTAACTGCTTCAGACTGTGCAAAGTCAGTATCATCGGATTCATCATCTGAAGAATCAGCATCCTCAACAATGACTGGAGGATCCTGATTTTGTTGAGCAGTTGATACTTTCGTATCTGCTGACACATCCGAATCTGATGATACTTCCTTTTTGTAACCAAGCCCCGTTGCGAATTCCTCAACATCTAAAGGAACAAATGGCTCAAATTGGGGTTTATCTTCCTCATCAGGCATGGCGGTGTAATTATGTCTAACAGGTGGAGGACACTTCTTATAGCTAATGCATGTGACATTATTCTTCTTCTTCTGTATGTCAATGATGTGATCCAGCACATACCTGGAGTTTGAGAAACTATCTAGCCTAAGTTGGATTGCCTCATTTTCACACTTGACACAGGCCAACTCCTTTTGTGCTTCCTCGAGTCTAGTGATGTTGTTATTTATAGCAGTTCGTTTTCTTGAAACTGTTTTTACTAGCTCGGTTTTATCTTCGCTTAATGTGTCAATTACTTTCTTAAATTCTTTTTCATGATTTTTATGGAACAAGTTGGCCTCTGTGCATTTCGCAAGATCCACGATCAAACTTTGATTGTGGATAAATGTCACGTCATACTTTCTTTGCAAATCATCATATTTGCTTTGCAAGTCAGACAACCTAGCACCTAAATCAGACAATCTATCATCTAAAACAATGCAATTATCACATTTATCATATTTAGATTCATCGACACATACCTGACTTGACGAGCTGCCAACATTGGCCATAAAGGCTGAATGATGAGAAGAAGAAGAAGATGAAGAATAAGCAGCTTGATCCACGAGAATAGATCTTCTGTCATTCCCTGCTTTAGCTTCACTCAAAAGCTCCTCAACATCGGCATCAATGGACTCATGTGACACTTCATCCGTCCCATCTTCACTTGAACTTGAGGTTTCTTCATCCGAGCTTCCACTATAACCAAAACTGTCCTCATTAGAAGATTCTCCACCACACGCGTGCTTTAGATCCTTGACAACTTCAGCAAAACAAGCTGTTCCACCATAATCACCGCTACACAGTTGAATTGACCAATCACAACCTTCATCAACTTGTACCACAAGAGCTCGGTTGTTGTTAGAAGGACCTGCTTGATGAGCATTGTTTGTAGGGATCAAGGCACGTTCATTATTCCTGTTTTGATTTTGGTTCGGTTGATTGCCTTGATTTCTGAACGGATTCTGGTTCCCATGCTGAGTTGGCTTCGTACACTCACGTTTGAAATGACCTCGTTCACCACAGTTGAAACACTTGACTACTTGCTTATCGAAACCATACTTGGTATCCTTCTTACTTTACAAGCTGGTTCTACCAGTTCTTTCCACGAAGTCTTTTTGCTCGCCTCACAGCACTAGAAAATGCCCACTTGATATCCATCAAATCCATTTCATCCTCATCTATCTGCTGATAATCTTCCTGAGTCAAATTGATGTTCCCAATTTGCCCTGCTACCAACCAACAGTAGGCACTCACCAAATTGTTAACAGCTCAATATGTTCCTTTGCCACCTCAACACATACTTTTGAGAAACTTGAAATGTTTAGCCGAACTGTGTTTGGATAAGTTGGTTGACCAACGTTGACTGTTGATGAAGTGTTACCATAACAGGCTTGTTGTTGACCTTTGTAGTTTGGATCAAGAAATGATGGTACTCTAGTAGACGATAGCTTTGCTCTAGGGCAGCTGGTTTTGGTGTTCCATACATATCGGTGCTCAAGACGAAAGCCGTTTGAAGCGGAGCATGTTGAGTAGGTCTCGCAACCGTACTGGTACCTCCATAATTTCCATAGTACATATCAGGATTTTGTGGTATCGGCACTCTTTTTGCCTTCCTGGTTTCCTCTTGATTCTTGTTCTCCGGGAGTTGAATGAAATCATGGATGTTGGTTGTAGCTATCGTGCCATTATACTTTAGAATTTCCAAGAAACCATTCAATTGAACTGGCAATGCATTGGCAAACTTTGTGACAACCTCTTCCGGAGTTACCACTACTCCAAAATTACCCATTTCACTCAACAGATGATAATATCGACTTGTAAGATCTCCCAGCGACTCCCTTTTCATACACATGAATCCGTCGAATTCCTTTTTGAGTAGATCATGTCTCAGCTTGCGTGACGACACATTTCCTTGACCTCTCGCCTTTAATGCATCCCATAGACTTTTTGTCGTTTTGAATCTCACGAACTGATGATAAATATCTTTGTTTAAGGCTTGAGTTAGAATTAAACATGCTTTCTTTTCTAATTCATATACCTTTTTATCATCGGCAGAAAGGTCTCCAAACATGCTTTCTTTTCTAATTCATATACCTTTTTATCATCGAATTCTGTGGTAAAAGATAACCATAACTCCGTGTTTTGCCGAAGAATATACGTATGAAATCTTTCTTCCCAACCGGGATACTCATTCGTATGAATCAGTTTCAGTGGACGGTGGTTACTACCGATTTCATTTTCACTCAAAAGAAGACTTTGTATACTTTGATTTTGGTTAGTAACGAATGCCCACTGGTTTGCGGTAATAGAAGTCGTTTGTGCTGATGACGAGGTTGTGGGAGATTGAGCCCATACAGGTACTAAACCTTTACCTGTATACATATCCGCATTAGGGTCAGGTTTTTCAACCCCTCCAATCTGAAGTCATGATGTGTAGAAAATACCAACTTAAAATCAACTGACACCTTCACTGAGAAACAATGTGTGCTAGTGAAAACATAGCCCAATAAAAGTCCACTGGAAGAATTGAGACTCACGAAGAATGAAAATCAGTCCCACTAGAACAAGCCCAAACCCGCAAACAAAAACAAGCAACTTTCAAGAGTCCACGAATAACAACTGATTGTTGGTTGTTGGGCCTGAATAGCTGTTCGCTGATATATAGTCCACGAATTAATTATCTTTCTCCAGTCGAAACAATGAATAACATGATGGATCTTTCGTGAAAGAGGCCCGCCGAAAAATGGACCAGGTGACAAACAAACCCAGCGAAGAATAAGCCCAGTGAAGAAAGATAATTTTCCAACCACCCACGAAAAATGGATCTTCACGAAAAATAATGAATAACTAGCCCATTAAAGACCCAATCCACTAACTAACAACCACCAGACGAAGAATAAGTATTTTGTGGGTAATGTTTTTCGTGAGAATGATACAAAACCAGTTTATCTTTTGTGTGTGAGTGTGGATTTTTGTGAAGCGAGAACAAGACAAAAGAGTTGGTTAATTGTTGACCAAACTAATGTTGCTATGACTTGTATCTATACTATATAATAAAAGAAACCAATGGAATGACATATGTCAATGTCATTCATTGACGTCATCTGTTTCAAAATTAATTAATAACAATTAAAAGATAATTATAAATTAAATTTAATATAAATTTAAACAATTCATATACGAGATAATCTAATATTTTAAAATATTTATCAGATTTCAAAATTCTTTATCCTAAAATTAACAAAAGATGTACGTTAAATATAAATTAATATAATGTAAATATTTTTTTTATTAAATTAAAGTAGTTAAGGGTAGAACCTATTTCAAAAATGTTTATAAGTGGTAAACAAAAATATTAATCAATGTTTATTGGTTCTATACTTATTTTCGTGTTCAACTCTCAACTCAAATACGGTAATCACTATGTTTATGTGACATTTATAAGAACCATCACCGCAATCACCCCATCCATCGTATATCGAGTATACCTGTTAGTTTTTTTTAAAACGATATAAATTTTTATTAGATTCATTTAACCCGTGTAATAAACCAGGTTTTTTAAAGATATAACATTTTTATTTTTTACTATACAAAATTACATATGTTAGTGGTAGGTGACCTTTTTCTCAAGATGAGAGAATCTTTTCTCTGAAATTCAGAGAGTTGTTTGGTGGGTATCCTCATATAGGAAAGATACAGACACACACAAATCAACTTTTCTAAATTTTATTTTTTATTTGTTTTTTTTTAAACTTATCTTCTCACAAATGAGTTCCCGTCACTTTTTCGGTTAACAACACTTCACCGGAAAGATTTACGAACAAGATTTTGTCAAAAATTTTACGAAAAACCAAATCTTTTCATGAGATTAATAAGTTTTTATGAAAATTTTTAACAAACAAACACGTTTTTCAGAGATTTAAAGCACTTTTCTTTTAAAAAAACACACAAATTTTTCTGAAAAACTTTCAAGAACAAGGTTCGAAAACTCGACGCACGGCTCGGTTTTAACAAGGATGAGAGCTAAGGCCCTGATACCACTTGTAGATCCACTAGCGGGGGATCTAGTAACCTAATCCTTGTGATACGAACAAACCCGGTTGTGCGGAATCCAACCGGATAAGCAAGCTGAGATCGAGACATAAAACAGACAAGGACTCACGTTTAAAGCTTCAAATATATTAAAACCAGAAGTGTTTGTTTACAACGATTACCGAAGATTATACGCTCACAAACTCACTGGTTCTCTCATATCTGTGTCTCTCTGTGTATGAATCTTCTATTGTTCAGCAACTTGTTTAAATAGGCGAAGCATAACAACATCTCCACGAATAGTGAACTGGGCCACGAACCATAAGGAAGCCCACGAAGAGTCACTCTTCGTCCACCTAAGTCTTCGTCGCAAGGAGAAGGACGAACCCTTTGAGGGTTCGTCGATGAGACCCTTCGTGAGGAACCATGAGAGGAGTGTTCGTCTACGTGATGAAGTCTTCGTCGAACACTTGAAGCCTTCGTCCAGTTGACTCTTGGTCAACAAATAAAGACTTCGTCCAAGCATAGTCTTCGTCCACTTGAGGGTTCGTTGGAGGTGGATAGAAACAGACAAAACAATTTAGATCTTCAAAAAAGGAACCATGCATTCACGTATCTATGCATTAAAATGTCATCACATGACATCATCATGGTGATGTCATGGTGATGTGGCATCCTATGACGGTTCGCGGCTTTTCATGCTTTGTGTGTCGATCTCTGGGGCGCACGACGCATGAATGTCGCGACGTTGGTCTTGAGCCGAAACGAACCAAACCGAACCGAGTCGCGTCCACATAATATGCATCAACATCTTCTTCTTCGACTGTGGGCAATATTAGAGTGGTGCATACACTTGCTTTATTGGCCTTTGCACATAGAAAAGCTTTTCCATTGCTAAACAAGGTACATAAGTATTTATAAGTACATATTTGTTTGTGTATAGTTTATTAATTTATTAAAAATCTTTTGATCGATATGGTGCGGCTTCACTACTTTATATATTACCCGATGAAAATTTTGCTACATTTAAAACCTAGTGTGTTTTTATATTTAATCGGTGTGCATAACTAAACTATCTCTTTTGTGTTTGTGTTTGATTCAACCTTTTAGTCGATCTTATTAACATGGAAGCGACTTAATAATTAAGTGCATAACGACTGTTTAATAACCAAAAGGAAATTATCAAACACGGATATATACCATGAGTTCTCGATGCTATTTTGTATGTTCTTGAATATCTCCTTTGCTCTAGGAAAATAGTAAGCACATGCTGCTTGTAAATGCACTTCAGGATGATAAATGCGGGAAGCGGCTTCTTGAAGACTCGATGAAGATTTGCAGATCCCGTATATATCAAGGGGGAGTTTGTAAGTACACCAAAGTTTGATAAATACCGGATGCTGCTGAAGTTTCAACATTGAAGGACTTATCCTGTAATTATGTGAAAGTGTCACAAGTTTGGACAGGCGTTCTTGTACATGTTAGAATTTGTGGTTTTACTATGTTAGTACTTGTGGTTCTTTTATGTGGTGCGAATTTGTATTTCTAGTTAGTAGTCAGTACCTATTTGTTAAGTACAAACTAGGGTTTCGTTGTAAGGGTCCGTATTTAGATGTGTATATATACTAAGTGTCTTGTACGCATTCATCAACTAAGACATTCAACGAAACAGTGAAATTTTGGAGAAAACTTCTTGTGCAAACAAACCCTAGCTTTGTGTTCTTTATTGAATCTGTGTGATTGTTGATTGTGAATACCCTGTGTATTCACGATTCTCTCATCTTCTGCACCTTCGGTACAAGCTCTACATTGCGTTACGAGGCACGCGGTGGTTTCCGAACATCGCGTGTGTGTTCGATCGGTCCGGTTCGTCTGTTTGTTGAAGGAAGACGACATTACATCAACCAAATCAACTTTAATGGTGTGTGTAATCTAAAGTCGGTAAGATTTACATGACCAATATGCAGACATCACTAACACATGCATTTGGTTAAAGCATTCACACCACTAAACCATTCCGACCATCTCGTCCCCATGCCGGCTCTTCATTTTCTCTCTCTTCCGTTTCTTCTTCCCAATTACTTTACATCTAACATTTACTTGTATAGTTACTTGGTTATTTAAAAATTATCACTTAGTCATTTAATCTTCTTTTAGGTTAATTGTGAAAGCCTTTAAAAACTCACAGACCCTTTAAAAATACTTAAATGCTTAGCATTGTGCCAACCCTAGTTTTTAATTATTTAAAGTTTAACATAACAAAAGAAATATTATTATGGTATTTAATAAGAGTTGACGAAATTGTTAATAAATGTTATAAGCTGGACATTCAAAAACACATTTTTTATGAAAAATAATAAAGATGAAACTTGTATATTTGATTTTCATAATTATCATCACAAACCACCTTAAAGGTGTGTTTAAAATAAATTCAATATGATTTATTTGACCCATACACTTACATGACTAACACATGTATTTGGTTAGAGCATTCACAACGCTAAACCAACCTAACGAACCAACCCCATGCCAGCTCATCATTTTCTCCCCCTTCCCTTTTCTCCCTTTCCCTTTTAATTTATATGTAACATTATATAATACTCTAACTTACAACATATTGGTGTTGTGGGAGTTGTACATTCTGCATAAGTTGTGTTTTGTGCTTATGTATCTTGTATGTTGTGTAATATTGTTTGCACAATACTTTTTAGGAGCGTCGTGTCCGTCCTTTCGCTACTTCTTCCTATCCAGTTTTCACACTCTCAGAAAATAGATCTAGGGTTGATGAGAAGAGAGGGTTCTAGAGAGAAAGGTTCGCCGGCCACCGGATACGCTACCCGGTGGATTTTGGATACATTGATGAAGTGGGTGTGAGTCCAAAGGATACCTACCATATTGATGACAATCATTAGTAGGATCAAACCAGAGGCCATATATCCTTCCACATATATGAAGAGCTTCAAGGAGAAGAAACAAAGAACAACGCAACGATCCACTGATTTCCACTTCATTCAAACCCTAACTTCAACGAAGGTCCACCAGAGCAAGTCGTAGGTTCGTAATCTTCCCATACCAAAACCCTAATTTACAGATTCATATAGAAATTCATCATTATTACTGATATTATTGATAATTATTCAGAGATTTCGTCAATTGTTCATGCGTGTAAGGGAGATTCAGTTACGAAGATGACTAATGATGCTTTTATTTCCAACGGGACTTCTGTGGTTACCCGAGTGATGAAGATGACCAACAGAATTTCGTAAGTTCTTTAATTTTGAAGCTTTGTTGATTTTACACTTCTTAATGATTTTTTTAGCCCTACAGGATGTGCAAGTTAAGTTATACTTATTGTTAAATTGCTTGCAGTGGTGTCTCAGACTCTCAGCTAAAGGTTGTGGTGTTACGATAAAGGGATTTGCTTATCTCCCAGAAGAGGCTGATACAGCTCCTGTTGTTGACACAAAGGTAAAATGATCTCACTTTTCATATTTTTTTTTTTGTTAATCTGTCTTTCTTATTGTTTGATGATCTGTTGCATTTATCCCTTTTTTGGCCAACACTAAAATGTGATTTCATGCTCATGTATGTATTAATCAGGCTGCTGCTGATGAAGATGATGACAGTGGTGTGGATCTTTTTGGTGAAGAGACCGAAGAGGAGAAGACGGCTGTTGAAGATCATGCAGCTGCAAAGAAGAAAGAATGTGAGTTTTTGAAAATTTAGCACTTGAAAATCTGGTTTGCTGTGTTTTGTTTGATTTGACATGATTACCGACGCCCATGTGATGGTTGAAATCAATTTCAGCTTCTTGATCCCTATAGGAAGCTTTTTATTTGGGGATTTGAATTACATGGGTTTAGGCGAAGCATTGGTGGAATGACGGTATTCTGAGTAGGTGGAGAATGGAATTACCTCAACATCATCCCCTACTGGGATACTGATGATGATAGTGATTGTAGTATGCTTCTTTTTAATTTTATTTTTTCCTTTAATATAGAGAAATGATAATTTTATTTTTTTCTTTAATTTAGAGAAATGGTAAGAGTTTACATATGTATAAAAAAGTGAAAAATCTTTTTGAAAGCTATAATCTTTTTAATTTTACTTTTAATCTTCAAAAAATGTGAGTTCTGCTCTATCTCTTCTCACACTTACACATGTATGGAACTATTTCTTGAATTAGCTTGCTGGCGTTAGTTTCACCTATTTGTTGAAGGGGTAACTTTCGGAACATGTTGAAACGGGTCTTTCGGATTAGCCCAAAAACAACTTCTTTTAAACTTTTTAAAACAACTTATGCGTTCAATATGATTACAGATAATAAATTGTTCAAATAACAATATAAGCCTGTGCAGTTATGAACTTGGATCTTACATCATTCATATTATTATTCTTAAATGTATTATCTTTTTTTTTTTTTTTTTTTTACCAAAATGGAGTCTCTTGAGGAATCCCCTCCTCAACAAAGAGAATTCATGGCGTACCTTGCGCTAGCTAGATGTAAAAGCGTTTCGTTGTTCCGGATGGCACAAAGAAGTAATTTTTTTAATGTTATAGTCGTTATGTTTATTTGTATAAATGAAGTTTCACAATGATGATTTGTATACTCATGCTATGAGTGGATTTGTAGGGTTTCTTATAAAAGGGACACGAAGATCATAAATGCAACTTCATACTATAGGAAACATCGTAAATGTGTAAAAATATTTCTTTTTGTTGAGTTTAAATGATTTTTTTTTGAATTAAAGATAATTGTTTGATAAGCTTGAATTGTAATTTGCATAAGTTTAGGGATTGCTAGCTAACCTTCAGTTCTAAATTCATTTTAGATTCATTTTAGCTGGCTGCAAGTAAAAGGAATGGACGATTTATCAGCAAGTGTGTGAAGGTTTTAGAAATGAGTGGCCTAAAGCTTTTTTACATCGAACCAGATTAAGGTATATTTATTAACACATATTATTATATTTGTTTTAATTTAAACAAATATTTATGTCTTGCCATTGCAGCCGCTGACAACACTCTCTACTGTTGTTGATCTCAAGTACCCGGAGAAAAACGATCACATATTTTATGGTAAATGTGGCAGACGGGAGGTGCGTATCGATCAGCTTGTAGGAGAAAAAAAGGTTGCTCAAACTTGTGGTATGTTTTCTTTCATACCTTCTACACTGTGCATAAACTATAGCCTATTGACACCTTTAAATTAGAGTTGTTCACTTTGCAATGAAAATTATAGTTTAAAATGCTAACTACGGTTTTGGAATATGGCAAACCAAACTGGGTTGGTTGGGTTGCCCAGACCTAGAGAGTTTGGAAAAAAAAAAAAAAAAAAACTGGCAAAGGAAAATGGTTGGGTTTGTTGGGTCGGTTGGACCTTCCAAACCAACCTTAAATCGTGGATGGTGCCGTATAGATATCTTACTGGTATAGATATCTTACCGGCTGACCAATCATATAGATGGTTTGGTTGGTTACAACTATTTATAAACACACTACTTCGAATTACAGGATGAATCCCAGGGTCTGTACAAAAGGCAATAGTGAGAGAGTTGGCTATTCTAAAGAATAATCTTCGATGGCACAACACGCAGCCAAGAGGCAGTGTGTCGCCTTTTGGTTCCAACAGAATAAAACGTGCCAAGCCGGAGCAACCTACCAGAGGGCTATGACGGCCATCTTCCATTAGATGATGTAGAGACTATGTGGATGACATAGTAGTCAAATCCAAGACAAGGGTCAATCACATAGAAGTCCCCCCGATTAGTCTTCGAGAGGCTTAAAAAATCAAAGAACACAGAGCGGTAAAATCAAACTCATGGGTTGGTTAAGCTGAGTGAACTGCCTAGGCGGTTGACTAGGCCTTTGCTCCGGTAGAATACGAGTACGTTGCCAGGTTTCGAGGAACCCGGCGACGTACTCGGGCTACTTGATGAAAGAAGGGTTACTCAGACTTTAGTAACAGTTACTGTATTTATTCGTCATCAACATGTGTTTATTAGTATACACAGTTATTTATATCACGGTGTGCTTATAGTTGTTACTCGGATTTTTGATGACTAAAGAAGTATGATAAGCTTAAACACAACTCGTATGAATCTGATCGATTGCACGCCAATTTCGTTGCCCGCGGTGCAACGCACGCGGGTCACTTTTCTAGTTTACTTCTATAGTTAATAGGTTACATACAAAAATATCAATTGATCATTTAATACATTTTTTGTTAACCATGAGAACCCGTTAAAAACTCATAGACCCTAACGGGGATAAAGGCAAATATTCAACTGCTTAGCATTGTGTCAGATTTTTTAATTATTTATAGTTTCAAATAACTAAAGAAATATAAATCCAATGTGAGGATAGCTGACTTGATAGAGACTTTTGCCTCATAGTGGGAGGTATAGGGTTCAATTCCAATCAAGGGTGATAATTTGCTATAATTTAACAGTGAGTGGTAGTGAGTTGTGTACCATTAGCCAGCTCTAAAAAAAACTAAAGAAATATAAATACAATATTTAATAGGACTTGCCGAAATTGTTAATAAATTCTATAAGATAGCCATTAAACTCTAAAGCCAAAACTCGTTTTGGACACTCAAATTTGTAGTATTGTGCCAACCCTCATTTTTTAAATATATAAAATTTAAAATGACTAAAAAAGTATAAATATCGTATTTAATAGGACTTGACGAAATTGTTAGTAAATGCTATTAGTTGGGCATTCATATATAATTTAACAGGACTTGACGAAATTGTTACTAAATGCTATAAGTTGGGCATTCATGTCTAAAACACATTATTTTGTTTTCTCTTGAATAATAATAAAGATGAAACTCGTTTATTTGTTTTCATACTTGTTAACCCGAACTACCTTAAAGGTGTTTGCAATCTAAAGCCAATATGATTTACATGACCAATACACCAACATGACTAACACATTCATTAGAGCATTCATAACGCAAAACCAATCCGGCCATCCGAACCCTATGATAACTCGTCAGTTTCTCTCCCTTCTCTTTCTCCCTTTACCTTTTACTTTAAGTCTAACATTTACATGTGTAGTTTTTTAAATTATTTAATAACAATTTTTTTTGGTTACATAAAAAATATCAATTAGTCATTTAACATTTTATAATTTTGAAGGATTGAAATTACGCAAAATCAATGAACTAAAATCATGTTACTGAACCTCAACATTCTCTGTTTTTCTAGTGTTTGTTTTTCTAATGCTACAGTCGATTGTATCTCCTCCGACTCAAATTATATGTCCAAGAGGTTGCAAATTAACACATTTTACTGCCAAATTGTTTGTTTACATATACCCTTTTTAACTCAAATTAACACCTCTCAACTTCTTTCACTCTTTATATTTTAAATAACTTTTTTGTTTGAATTGTTTGAGATATAAAAGAACTATTACTCACATAGAATTACTAACACTTTACATATACCCTTTTTTAAACTCAAATTAACACCTCTCAACTTCTTTTACTCTTTTCATTTTAAATAACTTTTTTGTTTGAAAAGTTTGAGATATAAAAGAACTAATACTCATGTAGAATTACTAACACTTGTTGATAATCTTATATAAACTTGCATATGCAGGTTGCAGCGTTTGTGATTAGTAAGATTTTAATGTACCAATGTACGAAGGGGAGATACCATAGCGCATTCCTAGAACACTTTTATGCAGCACCACATGTCTAAGACAAAAGCCTAGACTACTATCATGGATGACCACCATTACTATCATGGATGACCACCATTGCGGAAGCTAACTTGAACGAGGGGAAGCTAAACTTAACTAGAAAGATGTGTCTCACACTCGCACCACATTCTTGATTCACCTCTACTTTCTTCAGCATGAGTTTTAGATTATAACTAGAACTGTGATTATGTATCTAAACATCTTTTATGTCAAACATGGTTATATTTATTATACGTAACCACAAACATGGAAATTTTAGTGAAATGGGTTTTTCACTAAATATTTTGGACATCAATAATATTTATATATGTGTTGTATAAATAACTATTTATGGGCTTGTGTTCAAACTATGTCCAAAATGAAGCTAAGATTAATGAGATATCCAAGCTTAAGCTTGAAGTTGTATGTTAGGAACAAATATGATGAGAAAATTGGATAGAGATTTGTCAACTTGTCCCACATAGGTGAGATGACAAAACTTGTTAATTGTTTCCATAAAGACAAACAATAGTGGGGACCCTAAAGGGTGCATCGCACCTTACATGGCACTCGTGGATGTGCGCGCGGAGCATGGGTTATAGGCCAAATATGGTGCCCTTTGAATATCGCATACTGCCTTTGTATTTTTGGCCATGAGTGTGGTCAAATACTTGGCGAGTGGCTGGTCTGCCTATGGCGCACCCTTGGGTGGTGTAGGCATATGTCATGGCATGGTGCAAGCTCCTTAGGCGCACGGCTAAGACGGAAGTGCAGATGGCGCGTGGGTCTGGAAGGCGCATGACCAGCTGGCGTCCTGGTATGCGTAGCGACTTTCGATTAGTGTGTGGCGCAAGAAAGTGTGTCTCCGTGGAAGTGTAGCGCAAGCTCAGCTAAGGCACGCCTGCATGCACACTCGACCGGTCAAACTCGTCTACTTACTAGAGAGCTAATCTTAGACAGTTTCCACTAGTGCCATAAGTTGAATGACAGTTTTCTTTTTACTACCACTTAATATCCATTAATTTAGCGTTTAAACCTTTTTTTATTTGAAGATTAATTATCTTGTAAATTACAAGATTAATGATCTTATTTATGACAGACATTAAAAGGGTTGAATGAGTCTTGATGTATCTTATTATAAAATGAATACGGTTTATTCATTTGAAGAGAAGAAAAAACGTATACTCAAGAATAATCTCTACATTTCATGAAACTTTATAGAAGAGCATTCTCTAAATTATTCACAACTTCATCCTTTTCACCAACATTTCTAAACACCATTATACCCAGTGTTATCTCGGGTGTGAGAGCCATCTCTAGCAGTACACATACTGTTCCCGTTGTTGTACCCTGAAAGACAGACCATCTGAGAAGAGACGAGGAATCTGTTTTAAGGGCCTCTGGTCAAACACGTCCTCAACCAAATCCATCATTGTTTTATTGTGTTTTTTTGTTGCAGTCAAGGAGCATGGTTCAAGACTCAAGATGATGAATACTCAAGTCTAGGATGCTATCGTGCGTGAAGGACCCACCAGAGATGTGGCATGAATCAAGATTGGTATTTAAAATTTTAATTTATATTCTTTTATTTAGTTATTTTAACCGTTATTATACTATGATATTTCCTACGAGTAACGAGAGTCTCGTTATTATATATTGTGTAACTATATTTTATAAAAAAAAAAGTGAACCTACTTCCTACAACAACCACCACCATCAACCATCTCCATCTCCACCATTAACACCACCGTGTAGGATCTGATTTGGTGTTTCATTAGAGTTTTGGATCGGTAAACTGTAATAACAATCGAATCCTCAAATCATTTTGGTATGCTGCTGTCCCTATATCCCCAATTCATTTCAGATTTCAGACCCTAATTGACTAATTTTGGATCAGTAAGCAATAATAACATGTGAATCCTCTCTCAATCGTAAGGTGTTTTCTGAAGTCCGATAATCAAGCGCAACCGAGTTTGAAGAAGAAAGAAAAAACCAGCAGCTTTTATTTGTTTATTTATTAGTTTAATGGGTCAAAACTATGTATTGTTTATGTTTTATTTAGAACTTGGGCCAGAGGCCATGTTATGTCTGTTGGGTCAAACTCTAGAAGTCCATTAGGTTTTAGGTTGTTGGGCTTGATTGAAAGGGTACGTGTTTTGAAATGATGCGTATTTTGAATAACCATACAAACGATTATCAAGGGATAGTCGCACCCCTTCAGTGATCGACACAACCATTCAATCGCACCCCTTCATCAAGTATAAAAGGTCTGCATGTTCATCTTGTAATCGCACAGTTTGATATGCAAGTTTCAGTTATTCAAGTTTGATTGTTTCAAGTTTGTTTCAGTTACTTTATTCGATTTCTGTTTTACGATTCGATCATGTATTGGTGCGAGATATG